>NW_027176384.1:327500-555000 GCF_023349555.1 Cebidichthys violaceus
AGGCGTTTATTTCTATCTGAACACAGTGTGTGGAGAAATGAGTCATATCATCCAACAACATGCATCTGTCCTGGCTGTGTTGGTTTTGACTTTGGGGTGAGAATCTGGATTCAACACTACATAGACGTAGACATACAGATTTGACCGATGCAGGAGTCCTACGTAGTTCAGCAGCGCCGCTGTGTTGTTCATGTAATGATGACATAAGTCCGTAAAAAGTGTTGGGGCCAACAGAAACAACTTCCTGTGTCGTGTTGCAACACAAAAGATGCGTGATGTAGAATCTTGACCAATGACTATCAGTGCGAACAGTGTTTGGAGGTGAAGACTGGATCTCTTCTATCCACAAATTGACTTCCCACAGTCTATTATATACATGTCACTTGTGACAGCACTTACATTTCCAATCCCACAATGCACAGTGTCAGCAGCAGCAAAGACACCAGGCTTAGAGTCGGCGTGATCATTGATGCTTTACCTGAGGAAGCAGAAACACTATGAGACAAATGGGCAAAGAGGACAAAGCATATCAAAATGTTTATATTTTAGCCCTTACCCTTAATCCTGATCTTCCTCACTGGGCCATCCCCTCCTTCATAACGGCCGCGTACCATCAGCTCATAGTCTCCAAACTGAGGCATGGGGAAGTCCATGAAGTGCCAGCCAGTGACGTAGACTTTCCCATAGATGTAACCTGTCTTTCTGAACATGACCTTCAAGACAAGAAGCAGGGTGGATTTACAACATTGGAATTAGTGTTAGAGCTAATGGGGAGCGGAAAAATGATTTGGCTTAATAGATGGTAGTTTTGCAAAGCTTTCCACACCCACCTTGTAGTAGAGTGGGAAGGAAATATTGCCAAACCAATCATACTGGATATGATCCCACCACACATACAACCACTGTCCTGTCCAGGTAACATATTTCCACATCCGGGGAGGGTCTGGTGGGGCTGTTAACAAAAACAAATTATTTATCAAGACCACATCTTTACATTAACTCTTACTGTAGGTGTTTATTGTCCCTAGATTGATTAGAGTAATCAGTCTTACGTGGTCTCTTTGTGAACATCTCACAGTGTTCACCAGGGGGTCCGAGGCCGGCTCCATTGAATGCACGGACCTCAATGAGGTAGTGAGAGTCTGGCAGCATGTTCTCCAACCTAGTCTGGTTAGTTGTGGCTGAAACAAATATACGGTGTGCTCCCGGCTCCGGATCATCGTACTTTCTCCAGTACTTCACCTGGTTAGCCAGAAACATGATTTCTTTTCTTATTAAATGTTGATTACACATCCCTGGTCATATTGTTTACCTATTTATCAATATATGCAAAAAAACACACAACAGATACACATTTTTTATATATATATAGCTTATATAGTAAAAGCTATGTACCTGGTATCCCTCAATGTATTGCTGCAGGCCTGTACCAGTGTCGACCACAGGCAGCCACCAGACCAGAGCTTCAGTGGAGGACACCGGCCTGGCATAGACGTCTGTTGGAGACTCTACAGGTACTGAAGTTGGACAAATGGATGAGAAAATATGTTTGTCAAGTTTAGTTCCACCATTTTAATTTTCTAAAGGAATTTAGGAACCATAAACCGGAATCCAAACAAAAACAAAAACAAAGTCCTCACCATCTCTTGGGTAGTAGATGACCTGGGTGAGGCTGTATGATCCATCTCCTTTCACATTAAACGACTTGATCTTCACCTGAAACTCTCTGACCTGGAAATCTTCCTCAGTGGGAATGAAGTAGGAGTCCCTGTGAACGTAACGCCTGGTCTCGGGGTCTGAAATGGTCTCGTACCACCAGTCGTAAGCATCATGAGGCTTGAATGCCACAATGTAGCCAAACTTTTTGCCGGAGAAAAACCAAGGCTCCACGGGCTAAGGGGGTCAGGAGCGGAAAGAGAAACCTCTTCGATTTAGTAAACGTGCTGTGTGTAAGTATTTTTGGTATATGATTAGGTCACATGAACTGAGGGCTTACTTACAGTCCATGTGATGACGATCTCGCCATTTCTACCTCCAAAACCCGCCACATCAGTGGGAGAAATCACTGGAGCTGAGTAGACAAAAGGTCAGTAAGGTAAAGTACCCCACACTTGTACTGACTAAAATATGTGTCAGGTATTAGTAATCTCTCCTTACCAGCATCCCAGGTTTTGATCTTGAGGGAGGGGATGCTGGCCTCTCCGGAGCCGTACTCGTTGGTGGCGATAATCCTGAACTGATACTCCAACCAGGGATACAGGTCCGTCACTTCTGCCTTCTCCACATTGCCGTCAAGAAAGGTTGGAACTGAAGGAGACAAATGGCTTGTCAAACTTAATCGTGTTACATTTGCTCTCTCTTGTTTAGGTGCCAGTACATTTTACTTGCAGGTTGAAGCGATCAGATCGCATTAGGTCAGAATGCTGGATTCAGAGCAAGTTGGCCCTCTACTGGCAGTGAGCAGTACTCACTGGTGCTGGCGTCCTTCCAGTCGTCTTCATTCAGGGCCCAGTAGTGTCTGGTTTGAATGGTGTAGGAGAGAATGGGGCTGTTGTGATCCGCTCCTTTAGTCCACAACAGCTTCACCCACGTGTCCCCAATCTCTTCCACCCGGATCACACCAGGAGGCCCAGGAACACCTGGATCAGGGAGGAGAGGCACAGGAAGATAAGGTACAAATGTAGATGGTCAGCTCTGCTCAGTCTTCTGTTCTGTTGTTGCTCAGTAAAAGAATATCTACCAAACAACTAAAATGTATTTAAAAATCTAAAATAAGCTCTGCATCCATGATCCTGAGGCGAAACATGCTGGGACTGACCTACAACCTTGAGGTCAGCGTATGCAGTGTCGCTGTCCACCACTGTCTGAGCCACGCAGGTGTAGCGACCTTCGTGCCAAATCTGGACATTCTTTATTCTCAGATCACCGCTGCCATCTTCACTCTGGACAACAGGAAGTGAAAACAATGACATAAAAGAGGAAGGGAAAGAGTGAGCACTGGAGACAGAACTATATCATTAGTCATTAGCTGACAATACCAGTAAGGTGTCACATGAACGATTGTGAGTGTACGATGTTAAAGGAGGCTAGGATGAAACATCACCCTACCATAACACGTTCGTAGTGTTGCCACTCAGAGTGAAAGTCGATGACCCTGAAGTCTATGGCCCAGATGAATGTGATGTCCAGCATGGGGTCGTATGAGGCGGCGCACCTCAGAATCACCTCATCACCAACCTTTACCTCAGTGTCTTCAGGTGGTTCTGTGAGGCTGGTAGCCTCTAAGGAAAGGAACCAAGTTTACTGTAAACTTTTACTTTTGAATATGTACACGTGTAAAATATGCACATGTTCACAGACCTGTGATGGTGAGATAGCCAGAGCTGTTGGCCTTTCCCCTATCATTTTCAGCGAAGCAGGTGTACACACCCTCATCGTTGTTGGTGGCGTTGAGGATCTCCAGACTCCCATCAAACATGATGGAAATCCTAAAAGTGAACACAATTCATTTAAGCTGCTTGACAGTGGGTGGGTGACGCACTCTGTATGGAAGGGCCTTCTAGTGCACTGTTTAATGCTAATGTCGACTGACCGTGAATTGTTAAAGAGGAGCTCTTTGCCCTTCGTCCAGGTGTACCGCGGTCTAGGAGCAGCTCGGGGTTTACACTCGATCACCACGCGGCCATCTTTAGCCCCAAGAAGCTGTTTCCTCACAGGGTTAAACTCAAATGTAGGAGCACAGGCTGAGGGGAGATTATAAAGTGTGAATTTGTGATTAGTCATTGTCCCAAATTTCATGAAAACTCCTAGAAAAAAAGGGATTTGGATTATTGTGATAATAATAACACAATTGTGCTTCATAATATTCAATATTCAAGTCAATGAGAGCATCGCTTCTTGAGAGGTCTCACCGATGACTCGCAGCTCAGCGTTGGCGTATTTGATGCCCCAGTAGTTCTCAGCAATACACTGGTACATTCCAGAGTCATCAAAGGTGAGACTGGAAAACTTCAACTCCCCCTTCCCATACTGGAAAAACACACACAACCCAAATGTTGAGTTGATAGCATGTACTCCCCAATTTCTCTCAAGGAATGTGACAAAATGGGACTATTATTTAATTTCTTTTTACCATATATCCATCTTTGTACCAGCGGATGAAAGGGAAGGGCTTCCCTGATGCCACACAGCGCATGGTGTGCTCTGAGCCGATGTCGATCTGAGTGTTGTTGATGGTTTCTGCCCACTCTGGAGCAGCTGAGCAAACGGAACAGGCAAAAAAAATAATTACATGCAACACAATATTCCAATGTATGCACCACAACCGTTCCACTTGTTGCCTTACTGCTGTCTAAAAGACCACTGGTGGATTCAGCTGTAAGAAATAATCTCTATACTAAGTCTACATTGTAGACTGCATAATATGATCTACTGCTGGCAAAGGATACGCCAATGAAATCACTTACACTCGACGTACAGCCAGGCCTTGTACCAGTCCTTTCCTTTAGTGTTGATGGCTTCACACTCATATGCTCCCACATCTTCGTACTGTACATTGTACAGATGAAGCACCGCTCCCGATTCACTGATCTCATGATTTGGCGGGAGGTCGGTGGCGTCCACCTTCCTCCAAACAATATGAGGAATTGGGCTGAAAAGACATGCAAAGAGACTAAACCAGTGCCTTTGTGACAGCATGTATCTGATGTACCTCATCAGTAGACTGAGCAAAAACACAAAAATGAAAACGTACTTTCCCAGAGCAAAGCACTCCAAAGTAATATTAGAGGCCAGCATGGCAGTGGTATCTGTGAACTTCACGCTGATGTCTGCTGGGTATTTTCTCTCCTCACCTGAAACAAAGAAAGTAAATTATATCCAAATTGTTCAATGTCGCAAATCAGAAACGCTTCAACATGGTGTGCATGTCTTTTTTTGCATCGTTTTCTTTCTAAATTCTGCTCTGCAACATATGTTAAGGAGATACATTTTTCACAGCTGCTAACCATCATCAGGGGGTAAAGGGATAAGGGGGATGAACTTGGAGAAGACACTCTTCCCGGTGACGGGGCTAGAGACGAAGCAGGAGTAGTTTCCTGCATCCTGAGCTTCCACTTTGGAGATGTACAGGTTCCCCGTCTTCTGGGAGACAAACCGGCGGCGATCTGTGTACAGGAAAACTGGGAACTCGTTGAAGATCCAGCGGTAGGTCACCTCCTCTGAAAAGGAAAAGACAGACGAGTTGTCATTGTTAACTTCGCAAGACTGGCTTTTAAAATGGAGAAGGATAAACCTCTACGTACGTGGCCAGGCTTTTGGAGGGGCGCACAGCAGAACAGCACCCTGCCCTTCTTTGACATACACTGGGTCCCTTTCCTCTTGAGGAAACTCCTCCACAACTTTAAGGATGAGGGATAAGGAGAAATAAAAAGAATAAATGGGAGTTATAAATGATGAAAACAAAAGCTGTGACATCCTTGTGTCTTCTGTGACACCAAGAAAATACTTCTTTTTTCTTTTGCTCACATCCAAACTTGACCCTGGCCTCCTTGCTGATGACGGTGCCATAGATGTTCCTGGCCACGCAGACGTACGTCCCGGCGTGTTTCTTCTGTCTGGGGTTTGTAATAACCAGGTTCCCCCCAACAAGGCTGTAGTGCTCGTCTGGCTGCTCCATCAGCTTGATTTCCCAGTTATCACGGCGCCACCTAGTGGTGATTCAACACAATTGTATGCGATATCAACCCACCATACCACATGACATACACTACTTCTGGTATAAACACTGTATTTCTTTCCCGGTATTGTGAGGAATTGTATGTATATTGAGTGTCTGTGAGGGGGGTTTGAGGAAAGTGAGGTGTGAACCTGTGGGAGAAGAAAGTAGTTGACAGAGGTGTCTGCCCAGGACAATGGGTCAGGATCCAAGGGGGAGCTTATCAGATTTCAGCCAATCGTGGAGCTGATTGATAGGCTGAGGAATGTAACTTTGGGGGGACAAAAGGACTGTAAATCTGAGGAGAGATGCAGACCTCCTCCTGACCATGATGCAGACATGTCTCGTGGCCCGGACGGGGCCTCACTTTCATGAAATGTATATGTTTGTTTTGTTATTAATAGTGTAATTCGGTTTGTAATTGTTTAGCTTCTGTTTGTTATTAAATATTTTTTGATTTGATTTGAACTTGAACCAGCTGATTTGTTGGCCCTGCTCTGCTGCGAGAGAGTTGACACCCTAACAGTATGTATACTGTATATGAATCTTCTGTAGTGCATGTGTAACCTGTATGAAGCAGGTGGGTTTGCTCGTGCCCTGCAGTTCATGGAGATTCTCCCATCTGGTGAGTCTTCAGTGTAGACAACGTCCACTGGCTCCTCCTCAAAGATGGGGCCATATCCAGTAGCATCATCTGGCAAGATTTTTCACAACATTTAGCTAAAGTACTCATTTAACATCACTCACGATTTGTGGTGACGTATATGCAGCTTGCCCTGCTTTTGTCCCAACTCTTTTGGACAACAATTTAAAAAGGAACTCACCTCCAAAAATTCTAGGCTCGCCAAATAGCACCGCCACTGCAAGGCAGAAAACAGGGTCATGTTAGCCGACTTAAAGTGGGTAAACAGTATATCTGCAGGCATCACAGGGCTTCTTACTTGTGAGGGAGACTGAGGAGGAGAGGGCCAGGAGCAGTAAAGCAGCAGACGCCATGACTGTCAACAAATCGACTTACTGCAGCCACGTGAGTTAGGCAGATGGCCAGAGAGACACAAACAAGACGTCAATGGACACGACATGAACTGGAGAGGGCTGAATAAGATACAAAAACAAAAGAGGATGTCAGAAACAATCACTGTTATTTCTTTATAACAATAAACGATCTCCCCTCATTGTGGATTATTAAAACACGTGTGCGACCCTCAAGATATAATACCAGACTGATGACTGTGCATGATTTTTCTACACCAGAAACCGGGTGCAGAATTAGCTGGAATCCTCCCTGTGCATATAAATGATTCAGGATGTGAATGACTCAGCATAACACTGCAAAAAGCCATGCGGGGTGCGTGCATATGCAGAGACACACCGGCCTGTACTGTGTGTGTGTGTGTGTGTGTGTGTGTGTGTGTGTGTGTGTGTGTTTGTGCACTGACACACATGGGCCGTCTAGGACTAACACAAGGTAGCACTGCAGCACCTAGACAGCTCCTGCTACGCCGTCACACGCTTACACATCAGTTCTGCAGGATGAAACAGCAGCACTGCTGTGAGTATACTGCAGTGTTTCAACTCTCACTGTCA
Organism: Cebidichthys violaceus; assembly: GCF_023349555.1. Classification (NCBI taxonomy): domain Eukaryota; kingdom Metazoa; phylum Chordata; class Actinopteri; order Perciformes; family Stichaeidae; genus Cebidichthys; species Cebidichthys violaceus. The sequence continues at coordinate 334,804 of NW_027176384.1, forward strand.
GACAGGACGTACTGGGAGAGACAGAGATGTTAATAGAGAAAAAGCTGGAGGAGGCTCATGGAGATATAAAGCAGGATTGATGAAGATGACCAGGATGGGATGAAGTGGGGGAGGGTTGATCCTTTTACTGTGTACATCCGTAAAGCTCCCAATGGAGAATGTAACATTTTTAAATCATGTTACACTGCCGAATACAATGCAGCATCAAACAAATCTCTGTGCATCGCTGGTGAAATATGCACAAACTTACAGTAATCATCTCAGATAGTTTATAATGTAAATGCATGCTAGTCTGTGAATTTATGCAATGCACTGTCAGCAGTCCAAGGGAACAAAAAACAAAATTGTTTGGTGTATTTTACACTAACAATCGTACTAAAGTCTATTTATGTACGATTGTAGATTATTACATCAAAATCATTCAGATGTGAAAGTTAAACACTTATTACTTGGCATGTTGTCACAACCTGACTTCCTATAACTATGACTGATCTTGGTATAAGGTCAGTAGCTACAGTAGCAGTTGCTCATTCTGAGCCATGAACCTCATTTGAGATGTTGTAGCAAAAGCATCCAAGATGCATAGATCTGCACAGAACCATCGGATCAATTTATGGTTATCAGTTCAAAAACTGCTTCGTTAGCTTGACAAAAATACATACACTAGCTGGAGGAATATGCTTACTCCAAAATGCATCACAGACCTTGGAACTAAACCTTTGCGCTAAACAGTGAGCTTAGAGCTCAGACTTCATCTCATAATAATCTTCCTATAAGGTCACAGGCCAAGAGGATGTGATCAGGGACAGTGCATCAAGAGGAAATCAGGAAAACAGCAATCTCTTCTCAAATTCTGGAAAATAAATGTCATATTGTGATATGATCTTGAGGAAAGTACACGTGTTTTCTGGCACTTTGTTGGGGGTAAATATTGTGACCATATACAGTAGCCAACATCTGACAACAAATGCCAGTATATCCCACAGTTAGCTAGCAGTAGGCAGTCTCACAGATCGATGCTGAGTCATTCTGGGTGTGAGAAGAATAGGAAGGCACAGTGAAGAGAGGAAAAAGGGCCAGGCAGCCACCAGAAAGAGAGAGAGAGGAGAGGAGAGAGAGAGAGCAGAGGCACACACCCAGTTTACTGCCCCTCCACATGCAGAGACTGCAGCACTGACTCCTCATGGGCTCTCCTGATGACTCAATACTAATATCACAACAGTATACCAGCAGCTGGCAGCATGTACCCTGAATTTGCACAGCTTTGTGTCTTCAAACGGTTTATCTTTCAGATGGGAGTAAGAGCAGCAAGACCCCAGAGAAGGATCATATTGCATCACAGGTCCAACATATTCAAAAAAATTCATCTAACTTTAGTGCACAAGCTGCGAAGACACGTTCACATACAGCTTTGTACTTTGTATTATTGCAGCAATCTGTTTAACCACTAATTCTGATCAATTCATCAGAGTGTGTTTTCATCCGTTTCCCCCTGGCGATAATCCCATCACAGATCCTCTTGGGACAGACCAAAGCAAAATTTAGGTCAGCACATGTATTAAGTGTCTTAGTGACTGCCTGAATGGCCATGTTTGCTGTGTGTTTTAGGGCTGCACAAAATCACATTCAAAGTCATGTTTGAATTCCACAAGAGGCGGTTTTAACCTTGAGTTTCCTGTGTCGATTAAAGTGGAATTCTGTTGACGTGTTTGAGTGCTGGCTCTGGATTACGATTTTCCTTCACAAGACCTTGAATATGGCAAAATAAACATGGCCTCATGTTGAAGTTGTGAGAGGAGATTCCCCCTTACATCTAAATTTCATTTTGACTCACATTTTTGCATTCTTCTGTATAAGTCCAGGGCACGAGATAAAGAAAAGTACTTGGAATTTTATATATATATATATATATATGTGCATATCATAATTTCTTATATTTAACTAACCAAAAATATTTGACTTGATAATAATACCAGTGATATAGAGTCAATAGATTTTATGGCAGTACAGTACAGGAAACAATCTTTGTTGCAAGTTGCCCTTCACCCTTAAAGGACGGTCTGCCATTTAACAAACTGTGCCTTGGTGCATTCAGCAGCTTACTGCGCCCTTGACGCATGCAGTATCTGACACTTTCACCTTGCGTCTCCTCCCTGCATCCACAGAGACGCACTTTTATTATCTCAACTGCGGAGTGAGAAGCTAAAACAACCTTTATATCAAACAGCGCTCACTTCGTCGCAGTCGTTCCAAAAAACCACCAGCCTCTAAAAGTAACTGCGCAGCACCTTACATCATTTCACCCCAATGACGACTGAGCGGAACCGGTAATGCACTGCTCTGCATTGCGGTACTCCTTTTTGCCGGTCCATTTCAGCACTACGGCATCAAACATATCCCAGTTTATCCTCAACTCAGTCTAGACAAAAGAGCTAGTTAGGTCATGCACACACGCACGCACTCGCATGTGATGTTCTTACCTTTGAGGCAAAATTTCAGTACCCTGTCCGCGTGGCACACCCGGACTCGAACCGCATCGCCCCACAGCCCACCCGCCGGAGCGTCCCGTTCATCTGAACTTTTCTATTGGAGGAAAGCGGCTGAGTGACACCTCTGGGTGGCAGCGAGGATGCGGCAGCGATTGGTCCACGAGAGAGAGAGGATGAGAGCGATGTGGGCATCTGCGCACCCCAGACAACGAAAAAAAGTCCTTATCGGAATCATTTAAAGTGGCCGTTTTTAATAAACGGTGCACTGCATAGAATATTATTGGATTGTTTTAATACCAATTATTTGAAAAGGCAAATAGTTAGCCTCAATTGTCCACCATGCCTATATCTAATTCACCATGTGTTGTGCATCATAAATGACCCTCAGAGCAATCTATTATTAATGACAGCTTCCAGACACTAGTTCTATGAGTGAATGAAATACGATTTAATCCTCTTCAATATTTAGATAAAGAGTGTTGAAGTTACAGGAGGATTACCCCACTTTTGCACTGGGCTAATATACACTCAAGCATATATCACACATATTCATTATCTATCTTTGACCTTTTAAATTTAGTCTTAGTTTGACTCTTATTCCAATTACTATTCAATGCACATGAATGTGACAAATAAATTAATGTTGGCACTGCATTTTAGCAGTTAAACTTTATATTTTCATTGTTTGTCCTTTTGGAAACAAACCATATGGAAAACTACAAAATACCTCTTCCATTATGAGAATAAAAGAAAGATGCCACTGCGCATGTGCACATACACTAGATGTGTGTTAATCCCCCAAGGATTATTTTTTGGTGCTTTATTTTTGTGGGGAGATTTGACGGATACAAAATGTAATTTTCATGCACTAGGTGGAACCACACACACACACACACACACACACACACACACACACACACACACACACACACACACACACACACACACACACACACACACACACACACACACACACACACACACACACACACACACACACACACACACACACACACACACACACACACACACCATGCAGTACCACAAAGGAAAAAACAGAACTGATTTGAAATCCTGAAACCAACATTTATTTCATTTTTTTAAACTTCATTTAAAATACAAAATATTTTTGCAATATTATATTGTAGAGTAAACCATTTTGACAGCCTTTCATGCTCCTCATTTAGATTCAACATTAACCAGAATGTCATATTATATTATATCATATATTCTGTATATCCTACTGTATGTTCACCAGTCACTAGAACATTGTTTCAAGGGTTCACACTCTAATATGCCAGTCTGCTTATCCATCCATGCCGGCCCTCCTTCTGTATGCTCCAAATTACACTTTGTTTATTTTTTTATTTTTTTAGGTGCCCATTCTTAAAAAGGATGTGTCAGTTTCATCGGGTGTCTAACAGTTTTCCAGCGTTCTGCGTTCAGATGCCACAAGTAGCTGTAAACTAGTTGCACAGATGTGTTTGAAATGACATCCTGTTTAAGTGTTTGCCTTTTTATTAAAAAATACAGAAAAAGGTGCGTGAACTGTCAGAGACAGAAACAATACAGGTGTCACAAGAGCTCAGTCACAAGTTAAATAATCTCCTTTGATACCTGATAGGCTAAACATTTGAGCTAGCAAATTCACCTGACCAGTTCAAAAAAATTTAAGTAAAATAAAGTTCACAGCAAATGAAAGAGTGAAAACTGTAAAGAGCTTCATCCCACGCAACGCCCTCCTACCCAAAATGCAGTGGGGCCAATTGAGGTCAAACTCTCACCTCTGACCTCAAAAACATCTGCTCTCAAGTCAAGCCATTATTTACAGAATACAACAAAAATATCTACATGTGGAAAGCTGACACATCGCAAATGTAAAAACTTGATGCAAGTTATGATAAACCTATGATGTAAGAAATGTTCTCTGAAAGAAAAAAAAAAAAAAAAGTTCTCGTATCTCCCATTGAGAGAAGACACACACATCCGAATTAAAGACTGTTATCCATGGAAAAGCGATATTATACATCACACACGCTGTAACACAGTACCATGCATGTGCCGCACACACACACACACACACAGACAGACACACACAGACAGACACACACACACACTGTACGCACACTTGTGCACCCAGACATTCACACACAAGCTTCATTCATTTACAGGAATAAAAAACTCACCGAGTGCTGTGCTCAGAACGAGACAACATACACAGATATAAGGTTAAATGCATAAACCAAAGTCACCAGTGTGTTTACCATTTGTAGTGAAACAAGCAATATTTTTATCCACATAAACAGATACACTTGTTTCCACATTCCGTATCATTATGCAATCCTCCGACCCCTTTCATTTCTAAGTGCTACCAGTGACAGTAAGTCTCGTTCTAACAGTAGTCTGTGCCAGAGGGTGAGTCTGGCTCCCGTTGGCAGTTACCTGGTGAGTAGGTTGGCAGTAGTTTAGTGCTGCTGGAGCAGGGGCTCCACCTCAAGATGAATGTTAGGAGGAGAATGTTTGACATGAATACATGAAGACAGTGTCCATGCTCTGACCTCAGGTTTCCTACACATTTTAATATCCCACACATTTGCTTTAATTCCTAGCTGGTATGATCTGGCGGTGTGTTTGAATACCATACGGGCTGATGATAACTGAGTGTATGATTGTCAACAAGGCCATAACAATCCATAGCTGAAAATTAGTCCTCACAACTAATACCATTGTACAAGTGTGAAAAAGGTCATTTTTTTAAATTCACTTATTAAATAGCTTTCACACCTGTGTAGGAACCCTGGACCCCAAAGTGAGATGCAAATTAGCAAGTTAGTAAGCCCACATGGATGCTTCACAAACTGAGATCACACAAGATAAAGCTTTAATGTGCCCTTATGAACACATTATAAAACAGAGTTCTTCCCAGTTGTCTTGTGAGTAATATGGGGTGGTAGACTGTATGCAAAATATTCATGGAGTGATCCCAGGTCTGTCCTGTGTATGAGGAGGGATGTAACTTTGTGGATCTAAGTCACTGTTCTCTACGAAGGCACTAGAAACTGTGCTAAGAGGTTCTTGATCATTAAAATCTAAACATCCGGAAACTAAAGTGTGTACCACTTAACCCTGTTCAGGTGCACCTATTGTACGTAATCATCTCTCTCTCTTTCTGCCATTACATAAGTGGCATCGGAGACACTGCTGGGTCGCTCTGACAATGCCACGATCTCCTAAGAGAAAAGGCTGCACAGTGGCTGCGATTCGGGGGTGGAAGCACTTGATGATGACACTGGATCAATCACAGCTCCGCTTGTGTTCAGTTGGTGCTCAGTAGCAGGAAGCATAGGCTCGGTGTAAAAGTAACAGATTGGGAGGGGAAAGCCAAAAAAAATTTAAAATAAATGCAAGCAATAAAAGAAAGCTTGAGAAAACATGTGGCTAAAAACAAGCTGATTGGATTAAGTGTGGAAGTTCTGGCTGGGTGGCTGGCTGGCTGGCTGGTGACTGAACGCTGTGTTCAAAGTGTTTCTAGCCAGGTTTCCAATAACTACAAATGGATAACCCCCACCTTGAAATATAGCTTCTTATTCTATTACATATGTACAAACACTTCATATGTCTCAAAAAGACATGCTAGCCTCTATTTTGAGTCACACATTTCTCAGCAGTATCCAAAAAGACCCTGCCAAAGACCATTTTTTCCTCTATATATCATACGCCATTTAACACTGACTCAAACAATAAAAGGAATACCCAGTCGCTTGTAGGTGTGCACCATATACAGTCTGAACACACAGCTAACCTCTGCAACACGAAGGGGGTCAAAATGCTTAATAGAATCATGATTTACTCCATGCAGATGTTTATGAACGGGATTCAATGCATATTTGCCTGCCTGTGTGTCACGCACCGTACTTTGATAAAATATATATTTGGATACATCATGTTTCGAATGTTCGCAAAGGAGATCAAATGGCACTAACACACACACACACACACACACACACACACACACACACACACACACACACACACACACACACACACACACACACACACACACACACACACACACACACACACACACACACACACACACACACACACACACACACACACACACTTCTGCTCAGTCTGAGTGGTATAACTCTCTGGTACATTCCTTCTGCTTTTCTATATTGCTTCCTCTCTCCTTCCCTCTTCTCGGAGTTCTCACATCCCTCGGTTCACACCTTCTTTCAATGGTTATGGGGGATGTGGCGTCTTTGCCATGTTGAATGTGCGTGTAGATAAGAAGAGGTCACAGTGTGACAAGGGCTGGCGGGTGTGGAGATGAGGGCGTGTCAGCAGTCTTGGTGACATGTAGCCATGGGGAGGTGCCACCAGAGTGCCAGCCACCGTGGTGGAAGTAGGTGCCCACAACGACCGTCACCTTAGCAACTGTCACCACAGAGATGGTCACACTTGCCAGGGTGACAAGGAGTGGCCGTAGCGACCGCCGCAGCCAGGCCGCGGGCCCTTCGTTAGACAAACGAGTTCATGGCGTTGACAGGCGACGGGGCCTCCGAACTCTCGTTGCCTTCGTGCGTGTCTTTCTCTTTCTTGCCGCTGTACTGGCCGATGAAGGAGCCGTCCTCGTTGAACTGTCCGTCCCCGCCCTCCCCGTAGTCCACCAGGCTGTCGTCGCTCTCGTCGCGGCGCACCGTCCCGTTGGACGGCGTACGGCTGCCCTTCAGCGGCTTGTGGTCCTCTGTGTCACTACAAAGAGGACGGAAAAGGTTGGAAGGAATGTTACTGAGAAACTAATTAAGCCAGTTTGTTGAACTTGTTTTCTGCAGCGGTCAATAACCCTGTTGTCACCCAGGACAGGCTTTTATCTAAGCATTAGCAGTTTACATGAGTAATCTGGCTTTTCCACTTCACAAATACCACATGTACTGTATGTGACAGAATACATTGCTGTTGTGTACACAATTTGGTTCAAATGTGCTGGTAGAGCAAAATCAAGTTGACATAAACATATACACAACTGTTCATTGTACAAGGGGTTATTATAATGCACAGTAACAATGGGATGCCTGAAACATGACACTGTAGTACTTGTACAGTGGAGCAGCTCAGCTACATCTATTGAAAAGAGTTATATATAGTGTTAGTGCTGTATTACATCTGGGTGCTGTTAATTTAGGATTGGTGACCACTGCTAAAGATTTTGAAAATGCGTGCGGTTCAGTCTCTTGCACTACTTTACCTTTATATACAATTTCTGTAATGAAATCAACCAGTATGCTTTCAGTTTACATGCATAATCAAAAATGCACTCGTACTTTTCAGTCTTTTACCATAAATAAAAATGTCCTGTTCCTGTTAAGACTAGACAAGCTCAATGCATTTGTATTTTAAAAAAAATGAAGGAAGCTGGAGAACTAGAAGCAGTCATTTCATTGTTAATGCTGGAACATGTCAGTGAGTATGATGACATAGTAAACCAGGTCAGTTGATGTGCTTTCTCCTTGCTTTTAGTTTAACTCAAGTCAGAGACATAGCTTGCAATGTTTTATAGAATTGCATGCTGGTTTTAGCGACATCTCGTCTTACCTCTCCATAGACCTAAACCCATCAAAAAAAAAAAAAGATAAGAATGGAAGGACACATGAAAAGCAATTCATGGACCACAATGAGCATCTATTTTTGTATGCACAGAAAAGACAGAAGCATGCGTATGGAAACATTAATGCACAATGGCATCCGTGTTAAGTTAAAAATACGTTTCACTCAGAGCAACTATTTTGTTTCATTTGTTTCTGAGGAGCCGTAAGTCATAGAAAACTCAATATTCCAAGAAAGGCATGAAAATGTTGTGATTAAAAAAGGAGAACTATGTCACCATAATGGAAATTGTAATAAACTTGTTTTGAGAATGGTTAGCATACAACTGACTTGTTAAAAATGGACATTTGTATGCGTTGTACAAAGCTTTTGTTGGTTAATGTCAGTGTGAGTTGGTCATTATAAGTATCAAGAGTAGTGCTGATGTATGCCTTGCCTCTATGGAGTGTTTGGTAATGGAGTCTGGTGGGGAGAGTGTCTCTGCAGCCTGGTAAAATGTTCTACATACAAACAGTCGATTTAGGACACAACAAATCCAAAACGAATCTTTGTATGCTGTGGTCCTATTTTAGCCGGATGTTATCCTTCATATCCATCTCTCACCTGTACTCTCCAAATGTCCCATCATCCTCCTTCATAGGCTGGATCTCTGGGTCTTGGTGAGCATCTTCTTTCTCTTTCACTGTCAGATTACACACATTTTATTTTTTTTTTTAAATTGTAATCACAAATTTCCATCCATCCATGTGAATAAGCTTGAAATTACTTTGTGTGCATTACCTGGATATTTTCCACCCTTGTTCCTCTTGATAAAGCACACTATCAGAAGGACTAAGATGAGGAGAGCGATGGCACACATCAGGCCAATGAACCAGCCCTGGGTGGCAATGTCTACCTGTCGGCTGGGTACAGCTACACACACACAAACACACAGAAAGGAGGGAAAGATGGAGACAAGCAGTAAGCATAATTGTCAGTCCACATCCAGGCTGCTAAAATGGTGGAAACTGTTTTCTTCATGGTGAGCAACACTGAGATGAAAAGAGGCTGTAAACACAGAAATTAAATTATAAAATGGGTTAATGTGCAATGATCGTTAAGGCACTGTAAACTGGACAAAAAATAAAGTAAAAACAGTACAATAATGGACCTCTTAGTGGTGATTTTAAGTGACATGCATCAGACCGACTTGATGGCAACTCCACACATGCTTGTACACTAACTAGCAAACTAACTACCGTACATTCATGTCTGAGTGTAGCATTGTATCTCTGATAATGAAACAGTGCTGGAACAGAAAGGCGATGGGAAAATGAGAAAAAAATGAACCACATAGACGTCTATCCTGAGGCATGCCGCCTCACCTGGCACCGCAACCAACACTTCGTCTGTGCTGTGGACCGTCGGGTCAGCCGGGTCTCTAGCTACCACACGCACCTTATAGGACGTCCCCGGCTTTAAACCTTTTATCATATGCCAGTGTGAACCGTTTACCAACTCCTTTTTCCAGTCCTCTTTACCTGGAATTAGTGGAGCGGATGGAGAGGAATTAGATTCAGGGAGCCTTTGGGAAGAATAATTATTTGAATGATGGTATTTCAACATCCGTTTTGATGGTTAAATTATTATTGATCAGATTGATTGAGCTATAAAAAGCCGATCAATGCATGCACTGGTGTTTTGAGATGACAGTGAATACAAAGCGAAGCCTTACTGTTTTCTACAATATACTCCACATATACATTCTTATGCTGTCCAAAGTAATCCCAACTGATCACTGCACCGTCCTCCAACATGGACGTGTTAACTTTGCCAAACGCAGGGCCGACAGGCGGCACTGAGCACACAAGAGAGGGGAAAAAACAATAGCTTTAATTCCAAAAATGTACCAATTTTTACAAAGCCTTTCAAATACTGCACAGGAGCGAGTATCATTAAATTAACAAAGAAATAAACATCACACAATACACCTTTGTTTAGGATAAAGCTGGTGTATACAAATCTACCAAACTAGGTAAAAACCTGCTCCTGTAACCAAAGTTCTTCCAGCAGCCAAATTTAAGAATGAAAAGGAACTCCATGTCTGTTTGAGGATTAGATTTAAAATCCTATACACCTGACCAGAGCCTCAATTTACGAGCATTTGGTTGTTGGCCGTCTGTCCCACCTCGCATGTCAGTTATGCAAAACTACTATTCAATCATGAGAGAAGAACTTTGAAAGCAGTGTCAGATCCTGCAACAGCATAGATACAGATTTGTTATATAATCAAAAAATGGCCATCTCAGCGAGGACTTTTTTTCTTCTAAAACAAGTGTTAGGTGAGAGAAATCCAACATGAATCAACTTCATTTAACTTGTGAAAATGTATCAATTCTTTAATAAAACTAGTGTGTTATAGACTTTTTTGCAGAGATGGACCATTTTTTACAGGACAGAAAATACGTGACAATATTTGGGGAGGCAGACGGGGATACAGGGAGTGCTTGTACCCTTGTGAAACGGGGGATGCGGAGACTGAGTGATGGGAGAGGTTGGGTGAGGGGGCTCTGTAGGGCCTGAAAGAACATGGAAAATAGTGAGACAACACACATACACAACACAGTAGACAGCATACAGTGAACTGCAGAGCCAGTGTTTTGCAAAGAAAGTTGCTACTGACATGCTGAGTAAAAACATGATGCAATGCCTCTTAATCCTGAGATTCAGAGAGAGGTTAAGCGCCTTGTTCAGTATGCGAACAAAAAAAACTCTGTATCACAGCACTGCAGCATGCATATTATCTAAATCAAAGTCATGTGATTTATAGACACAATCCAACGGTTTATAGCATCAGCAGGTATATAAAGTTTGTGTTAGTGCTGGACTGAAACATTCACAAGCATCATGCGGGAGACTTCTAATGAAAACATGTTCATTTGAAGAGGGCAAATACAAGAGGTAAAGACTACAAGCGCGACCAATTTTAAAAATCCATTGAAAAGTTCCTCACAGTAACTTTAACTTATGTTGCAGTAAAACTTGTTTGCAGATGCCACGGAAGTCTGTCACATTTACAGTAAATCCCAAGTGTTCACTTTCACATTTTTTAGACATGCTACCTTAGTAACATGCAGGGATAATCGATCTAAAGACTAAATCTATGCTACGGTCTTTTTTCTGTATCTAGTGGTACGAATAACATGCAGGTGCTTCCTGTGGCAAACTTGGGTTACCTTTGCCCGTCTCTACAGTGGGCTGAGTACGAGCTTCAGAGAGAAGAAAAAAGAGAAAGAGATAGAAGGGGTATAAGGTGTGGAATGCAGTAGGACCCCATGGTTGTGCGTTTAAGCTCACAGGAATCCCTAATATCTGTCAGAGCACTGCGATTCTGACCCAGGCACTGCTTAAATCCCACTGACATAGGACTTTGACCTTTTCCTCCAACTGTGCTTGAAATGTATTTCAGATAAAGCGAAATGGCTAAAATAACTTACTTGTGTCCATGACTGTGAAGGCCTCCTCTGTGATGATGGGGCCAGAGCCCTTGATCGTCTTTGCACTTAAGTAAAACTTGTAGAGCATGCTGGAGTTCAGGTTGCCCAGGGTAATGGTGGTCTCGTTGGCTAACAAGGCCATGCTCTTGACTGGCCCCAGTTCATTGGTATTGTTGACTGCAGAGACAGTGTTTTGAAAGGAGAAGAGGCACAGCATGGTTTGTCCTTTACACAGATGCCTCATAATACTGTGTGTAATACAACAGGAAGTGCGTCAGGCAGCTGGTGAGCCTACCTGGTTGGTATTTCAGGGTGTACCCAGCGAGCCGTCCATTGTTGTTCGTTGGTGGGCCCCATTCCAGAGTGAGAGAGTCTAAACTAGGCTTTACGGCATTCAGAAAAGAAGGAGGCCCTGGGACTGAAAACAAAACAAGAACCACAGTCTGAATCTGGATGTTGCACAGAACCAATCATGAGACTCATTTAAATATTGTATAAGTGAATTAGATGGTGGCTGTGCAGAAAATGAACCTGGACTGAAAATAAAACATCTTCTACACGTATGATGCTTTAGGCCTGCAGAAAAAACATGTCGGCCAACGTCAGCCATACACACCTCCCTCAGGTGTCTCAAATTTCTTGCTGGGGCTAGGAGGCCCTTCTCCTTTGTTATTAAGGACTCTGATGGTGAGGTTGTAGAGGCTGTAAGGCTGGAGGCCTGGCAGGCGTCCCTCGCTACGATTCCCACTGAACGTCAAAACCTGCTCCTCCTGGTCTGTGTCCTCCTCTGTGTCATGCAAGCCACGCTCACGCCAGTAGTATACCTTGAGGAAACACACCAGAGTTAATTCCTATATCAGCATGATGGACACTATAGTTCTTTTATTTTCTCATTGTTTTCCTCATCAATGCAGGAAGGCAGAACGAAAGTGGAAAAAGGATGAACTCTGACTCCCTTGCCTCTCTATAACATCTAATGTAGTACACAATTAAAGAAGAAAGGACCACATATCACAATCCCAAAGTTCTCATTAAAACCATGAACTTTGATCTGTCCCATGCCTAGCCACCCCGTTGATCCAACATCAGGGAGATGTTAGGAGTTTCTTAATTACTTTATAGAATAACATATTGGAGATTTGGCAGCATACTGAAGTTGTTGAGCTTGAAGTTGACTTCTGCCCACCTTCAACACTAACCCACTTTAGCGAAATCTCTCTGTCAACATTTGAACGCACTGTTGCACTTTCAAAATCATCCACTTGCCAGTCAGACTTCATCCCCACCTTTTTAAAAGCTGTATTTCAGACTGTTGGTCCGGACACAGCCATTATTAACTGCTCTCTGTCAACTAATATAAACACTGTTTTTAGTAATTTTAGACCAAGTTGCCATTTTTAATCAAAGATTTTAGAAAACAACTCTTTCCACTCAACTGATTTCTTTTAAGAATAGCAATAAAATCTTCAGTCTGGCTTTCGCTACCTACACAGCACTGGGACCGCTCTGGTCAAGGTAATGATCTTCTGCTTGCCGCTAACAAAGGCCTGCATTCAATTTTATTGTTCTTGACCTCAGCTCAGCCTTTGACACAGTGGACAACAATGTCTTAATTAGCAATTTGAAGAACTATGTTGGCATCAGTGATGTTGCACTGGATTGGTTGATGTCTTATCTGTCAAACAGGTCCTTTTCTGTAATGCTTGGAGATGCCTCCTCTTCTTCTGCTCCTCTCTTATGTGGGGTCCTTCAGGGATCTCTATTGGGTCCCCTAAATGTCTCCTAAAAGTCTGGGCACCTTATCTATTATATTTTTGATTCTGAACTAACTTTTGACGCTCAGGTCCAGCTAACCAAAATCAGGTCATTCCTTTCACCTGCAGACCTAGGAAGAGTCATTCATGCTTTTATCTCTTCCAGACTGACCACTGCAATGCAATTTATTCTGGTATCAGCAGAAAAAACATTAAAATACTGCAATTGATACAGAACGCTGCTGCAAGGCTTTTAACTCGTATGAAGAGATGTGACAACATCAGACCAATCCATGCTTCCCTTCACTGGTTACCTGTGAGTTTTAGAATTGATTTTAAGACACTTTGTAACTTTGTTTAAAAAAATGTTGTATAAATAAATAAATGTATTTATTTCCATGCTTTACAACTTTTGGGTGTAGGGTTGGAGTTAGGTGATCAGATAAGCTCAAGAGCCTCATGTTCATAACTTATATAACAAATAAAACACAGAACATGAAAACAAAAATGGATTCCAGGTCCTGAATGTTTTTTTATAGCATGAAGCTTTTCCTGGGACTTCTCTATCAGTTGTTTTTGCCACTTAGCATGTAAAAGTGACACAATGGTGTCCAAATTATAGAAATACTGATAAAACACAATTTTTTTTTTTTAATTAAAAGCACATGGTGAACGAATACAGTGCAGATACTTTTATAAAAGGTCTGAGCTGTACATTTTGGGATACATTTGATGTGCTTTCACTCTGATTATTGTCTTCACGGTGCACCAGTAATGAGGGACTACTAGAAAAGAACTTTCAGTGTTTCAGTTTGGTTGGTAGATTGTGCTGCTCATGTGTGACAGGGACCAGTTTGTCTGAAATTGTTTCCTAAATGTGCTAGAAACCTCAGCAAGACCAACTAAAGAACTGAGGAGTTTTTACCACCACAACCACCACATTTCAACACACATCTTTCAGTACAGATTTTACAGACTAAACGAAAGCCCTGCCTATATATACACACACTGCAAAATGGCTGCCTCCTAGTTAATTATCCAATGAGGAGTAGACACAATGTCTGAGATAGTTGTACCCACAACACATACATGCCAAAATAAATCACTGGGTGTTTTATGTTTTCTATTTTAATGGAATTATTATGTTCTCTCATATAAGCAGCCAAATTATGTTTTTTTTTATTTGTTATCTTTATTTCCCTCCATAGTTCGACTGTGTGTCGTTGGTTGTATTTACAGTGCGTATTATATTGCCCTCTGCTTTGAACTCTATTTTGAAATATCTGTGTTGTACATGCAACATCCTGAGGGACTGGCCAATATGTGTTTACACCTCATTGGATAATTGATAAAGTGTCAGCCATCTTGTGTAGTGAATATATAGGCTGTGCTTTGACTCATTCTGTAAAAAAAAGAAGAAAAAAAACACTGTTTGGGGATGTGGGCTGAAAATGTGGGGGTTGAATATAGGTCAAAGTATTCAATACATACAATACTGGATCACTGTTCACATTTAGTGTGTGGGTGCAAAAGCGATTACATGCAAGGGGTTTAAAAACCTTATCAAAATGTTTGCATGAGCTCGAGCTTCGTCACCCAATAATTGTTTTGTGAGGCAAAGTAGTGGCAGAACCAGAAACAACCAAAGACATGCTGTAGCAAAAAAAAACATGTATCAAACAATACCTTGTATCCCTGAAGTTTTCCTCGAACTGAGGGCAAAGAAACGGGCTCCCAGTGCACTTCTGCAAGTGTGCTGTTGTGAACCATGATCTGCACACTATCAGGAGCCGACAAAGGCACTGCAGAGACATAACAAAGAAAAAATTATTCTAGAACTATTTCCAAGTCACGAGACTATTATCATAAAGTAATATCATTTTACGTCAACCTAACCTAGTGCACACGTTTTTGTAAAATGCTTAGAAGGCAAAAAAATGATCACAGTCAATGATCAAAATAAGATATGTGAACTTTACGGCACACAAGAAAAACATTTTCACACTAAGATTGAATGATGAAGATCTAATATCTCTGTGTTTTGAAAGTGTTTCTCGTACCATTGATCCCACTGGGAATCAACATCTAGGTCTGCAGCTCTAGCAGCTTTCAGTGCATTACTTTGTATTGCCAACATCTTACACAGAATTTCACTGAATGTATTTAAAATAACTTTGAGTATCAGTGACGAAATAAAAAATCATTTTTGAACTAACACTAAAAAGTATATAATAACTAGAAGGGCCAAAGCCATCTCAGAATGGTAACAAAAGTAAAAAATAATTTGTGTGACCGCTCCGTAATTAAGATATGCTCCAAATTTAACTGGTTCTGCCTTGGCCAATTCT
The DNA here is from genome assembly GCF_023349555.1 of Cebidichthys violaceus. Lineage (NCBI taxonomy): Eukaryota > Metazoa > Chordata > Actinopteri > Perciformes > Stichaeidae > Cebidichthys > Cebidichthys violaceus. The sequence continues at coordinate 350,481 of NW_027176384.1, forward strand.
TCAGCCTTCCACCAAGTTTCATAAAAGTCGGGCCAGCAGTTTTTTCGTAATCACTCTAACAAATAGACAAAAAACAACAACAAACACACCGAACCAAAAACAGAGATTCAATTCACTCACAGTCTTCTCCAGAGTGTCCTATCACCACCACTGGCTCAGGGCCACTGCCATAATCATTCAAAGCTTGAACCTTGACCTCGTAGGGCACATAAATAGGTGTTCCAGACACAACAAACTGTGAAACATTGGCCACATTCTTTGAGGACCAATCCTCATCCATGTCCTTCTGTCTCCACAGGACTTTGTACTCCAGACCGGGCCCGTTAGCCTGAAATCCTGTTAACGACTGTACAAAGATTGTTTTTTGTCAGTTACTGAAAAAACGTGCTGAAATATGCCAACTTGACTTTGGTCAAATGTTAAAAATGCCTTACATACAGCCCACAGTAACAATATAAAAGGATAGCTTACTGTCCATGAGATGACCAAGTTGCCAGGCTTTGTTCCTACACATTGAATATCTGATGGGTTTTCATCGGGAGCTAGGAAAACCAAAAAAAGATGGTTTAATCAAAATGTTTTTGAATATTTTAGATGTTGCCGTACTTTTGTGACCATGATAATCACCTGCAGGGTTGGTCCTGTATTGGCTTGACGGCTGGCTAGGCTGGCTGGAGCCAACGTGATTCACAGCCAGGACTCTGAAGGAGTAGTAGACGTACGGAGAGAGGTTTAACTGCGCCGTGGTGCTAGTACCAGCAACCTCCGTCAGGTTGATCCAAACTCCTGGCTGGTGGAGCAGATCCTCGTATTGGATCAGAAACTCTGGGGAAGATTGAAAAAAAAAGAGATTTAGAGTTCAAGAATTGTTTGAAGATGTAGACACTGCCTAAAAGAAACCAGGAAATAATTGTTTCTTACTGATGATTATTCATTACATTCTGTGTATATTCAGCCATGGTGGCTCATTGCTCATCGTGCTGTTTCTGTCTTGTTTATTCACAAAAAAAGACGGTTGCTGCTTCCAGAAACTGTAACTGTATTTCCAACAGGGAAATTAGGTTTCTGTAGTCAGACCTGTAGTGTCTAATTTCAAGTTTGGCAGAGGGAAAGTGTAGTGTAGTCTGATAAACATGTCATACTCTGTGTGGGGCTGTTGTGTTCGTCTCCGGGGATCCAGGTGAGCTGAACGCTCCTATCTGTCTGGTCAGTCAGTTCCAAATCAGTTGGAGGGTCCGGTTTCTCTGCAAACACAACAATGAGTCCAGGACCACAGAAAAACAATGAAGGCTCTTTCTCTGCTATTTGATTACAGCAAGTCCTTGCAACTGTTTCGACTGAAAATTTGATTCTGCAAAGAGTTTCACAGTAAATGAGTTGCAGGGTAATTTACTTTGATCAATACTGTCGATTAATATTGGCTTTTATCAGAATTCTTTAATAAGTCAGATTTATTTCTGAAGAACATTCCCATGGAATAAAAGAAATGTGTGTAAAGAGTTAAGCTATGGACAAACATATCACTGTTCAGTAAATTATTATAATCTTCATTCAATAAAACACAGGAGGCATTTTGTATTTTTTGGGACAAGAAAACCTTGTTTCTTATTGTATCAAAAAGGTGCAGTATTTTCTTGAGCAATTAAATATTTTAAGACCATGCACACCAGCACAGGTGTTTTCACTTCAGGCTGATTAGACCTGTGCAATCAATTCAAACCTGCACATACCCACTAACACCTGAGAGGGAGTCTAATCAGGCAGGTTAGGTGAAAACACCTGTGTGGGTGAATCACAAGTGCGTAGAGGCTGTGTATTTTTCAAATGTCAGGGATTTCCCAATGAAATAAAACTCTTTTTCAATTTAAAAAATGCATACCTTGTATAAAATAACACTAAATTAAAATAAAATGGTACAAAATGGGTAAAAGACAGCAAAAAGAACAACCGACATAGAATAAACATTGAGGTGAAATGGAAGGTTTTACAAACAGAACTTGATTTTTGGAGAAAAAAAATTAAAGCTACAAAATCCTAATCTGCGGACATTGTTTACCGTAGACAATAGCTGGAGTAGGAGTAGCCTCTGAGAAAGCAAGACGCAAGAGTAGAGTACAAAAAGAGAGTAGATGTTAGTGACAGATATTAGAAACGCCAGAAAAGCAGGAAAAATATTGTGGTAGTGTGACACTAAATTAGATTAGAACCCACTGTTGCTGAAATTTGAGAGTGGTTAAAAATGATTTCAAGAAAACCTTGTTCCTTTGCGCTTGTGTTGAGTGCATTAACAACATTGTTGACGGAGATCATTTACCATGTTTCATTACATTATAATTTCTTTCAAAATATATTTACCTGACCTCTGGTAACCTGTTGAACACAAAAAAAAAACTTGAATGCACTGTGAACATACCTACGACAGTCAGCATTGCACTGGCTGAGTCCTGGTCCAGGGTGGTGTTCATGATGCAGGTGTAGGTGCCTTCATCTCCATCTGTCACATCTTTGATGGTCAGACTGTCCACGTTCACCTCAAACCTGATAGAGTATTGCAGAGAGATGATAGATATTTTTTTATTTTTTTCCATGGTGCAACATAAGTCTTAAAATTAAATCTTTGTACCTCCCGTCAGGCAGCTCTCCATTGTCTTTGAGCCATGTCATGGTGGGAATGAGGGATGGGTCGTGTTTGACTTTACACTCAAACACAGCGCTCATTCCTTTCTGCACCACCTTGTACTCTGGCTGCTTTAGGATACGTGTGGGCTCTGGACGACAGGAGAAAAAAGAGTTTGTACAAATAATTAATTCAGCTTGATGGTCACATTACCTAATGGTTATAGAGACCTAAATATATCTATTTATGAGCTATAGTAGTGTGTGTGTGTGTGTGTCTGTGTGTGTGTGTGTATATATATATATATATATATATATATATATATATTCATATATATATATTCATATTTGACCTTTAACTTCCAGGTAGACATGGTTCTCCTTGATCCCCAAGTTGTTGGTGGCAATGCAGGTGTACTTTCCACTGTTTAATGGCTGGGCCACATGGATCTCCAATGTGCCGTTCTCATGGATCACATAAGGGTCACCATTCTTAACGCTGGTCTGAATGTCTTTGAACCTGAACGGAAACAGCAAACATTGGCTTTCAGTATTAAATAAAGCTGTACAACAAAATCGGTGGGAAAAATGGCAGAATGAACAAGACTTTGATTCTCATTGGTGTTACCCATGCACACGTGTTGTGCATTGAATTGTTATTTGCAGTCTTCATCTAATAATATTTCATTTTAATTAAATGTCAGCATTTAATTACACAAACAACTGACAAATCCTCTCTTTTTAAAATGGTTTTGAAACTTTTTATTTCTCAAACATAAAAGTCATCTGATCTGAATCTTACCATGTGATAGTTGGTATTGGTGAGCCAAATGAGGCACAGTGAAGTAAAGCAGGGTTGTTGGTGATGACCTGGTACAGTCGATTAGGTGGAGTAAGCACCCTTGGTGGCTCAGCTATGGGAAGAAGCACAAGATTATCTAAATGAGCATTTCCCCCTCATACACACTAGCCTGTAAATCCCAAATGTCTGATCAACTTTCATATAGATTCCCCAAAAAACAGAGAAACTCACCAAGAACGTTGACAAATGCGTTTGCCATCAGGTAACCAAATTCATTGGATGCGTTGCACTGGTAGACGGCACTGGACCCTGACTGCACGTTGCTAAGAATCACAGTGTCATCATCCACCTTCCGACTGTGGTCCTCAGGTGCGTCTATTAGGAGACAAAAGACCGGAAATATGGTCCATAGAAAAAACATTATTTTTCCAGTTCCACGCAATTGAGAAAGCTCTGCATGTTTATTTATACTCTCAGGTACTTTGGACATAACTGTGTATAAATGTAGTATATTCTTTGGACTCATTTTACTCACTCTCTAGGGATACTCCATTGACAAACCAGCTAATCTTAGGTTTGGGTTCTCCATTAACTCGACAAGTCAGGATGCCGGTCTCGTTCGGGGCAAGGATCAGGTTCCTGGGAGCGCTGACCCAGAAAGGAGCGGCTGTGGATGACAAAAAAAAGGAACACACGGAAAGATTTTTGAGAGAATGACAAAAGATGAAATAACTTTGCTGAGCCTTTCGCTTTATGGTGCAGAAATATTAGCATCATATAAATAACTAGGTTACCTTTGACAGTGACCTTTATGATGTGGTGTGCAGTGCCCAGGTTGTTTGTGGCTGTACAGCGGTAGTCCCCACCATCGGCTTCATTCACATCAGAAACCTTGAGCGTTTTCTTGAAGTTATAAAAGGACATCCTGCTGCTCGGCAGCTCTCCTCCGTCTTTCTGCCAGGAGATCTCTGGAGTGGGTCTGTCGCAGAAGCGAACACAAGAGGATGTGTGTTTTTGTGCTGTCAAATACCTTGTATATCACCTTTTTATATGAATACCATGACAGCTTCTTATAAAGCACATTGTATGATACAAAAAAAGGGTGCATTTCTTCTGTGTCGATTATAGATGCAGCCTACTTACAAGCCGTCAGCAATGCATTCCAGCTCCAGAGTCTCCCCTCTCAGAACCATCTTGGTGCTGGTGGCGCCCAGAGGCATCATGAAACCGGGGCGACGCTCCCCCTCTGGGCTATCTGAAAAGACAAGGACACATGATTGAATCAGAACCAGACTGCAACATAAACCTATAGGCTCCTCTTGCCACATTGGGAGGAGCTCAGAGGGCCAAATAGAAACATACACTGTCAAGTGAAGAGACATTGGGTGATTTGACAAAGTGGATAGAAGGGATAGTAAATGAGTGAGTGATGTTGAATATTTTTTTCTTCTTAAAGCCTCGTCACATACTGTATAAGCAGCATCTCAGATTAAGAGAATAAGACGAACCCCCCCCCCCCCCGAGAGGAGAAGCCATCCGTTAGGTGTGTGTAGGGGGGTGTCTTAGCTTACCCCCCCAGCCCAATACACATCCCTCAGACATTCTTAATGGAAGGATCTTGATATCTTTAACATTTTGCACCTTTGCAGAAAAAGTCAGAAAATAGATAACAGACGGCCCTCTTCCACTTCAGAAAGGTGGAGAAAGAGCAATGCCATATAAGAATAGCAATATCATGCTTCATGTGTGACCTTCTTGGATAATTATTGAGGTTGTGCTTGATGTAGCAGATCATCAGATCAGTCCAAAGTGTATTGAAGATTCCAGGGAAGATGCAGTGAGCTGATATTTAATGTTATGCATGCTTTGAAGGTTGCTTTTAAGCTTTAATATGTTATCTGCATACAGAGGCGATCATGGACATTGCTGTTTTGCATGTAACAAGTATTGTATCATGCATTACAGTCGAGGCATTTGCATTTATAATGACCAAAAATATATATCTTTAGACCTTTAATTAATTTGCATAAAGAAACAAATGTAAATGAGAGAAACCCCAGGAAGAGTTCAATAGTCACAGGGAAGGGGGACAAGGCCAAGTTAGAGGTGAGTGTGTATGGTGGGTACGGTTAGGCCTGGGAGTAGAAGCAGGGCTGGGTTCACACTGAAGAGGCTGAATGGGAATAAACCAGCAGCACTCACCACTATAGAAATCAGTGACATTGTACAAAGCAGCCACAGTCTCATTCATTGTTTCCACTGTAATATAACAGAAAATCATAAACATGCAAAACTAGGAAAGAAAACAGGAAATGTTACTTTACAATGTATAAACTAATGCATTAGCTTGACAAGTGTTCTATCGCTAGAAGCACTTCATTGAGCTCAGGAAAAGGTAGAATACAAGAAAAACAGCACAAGCATTCATCTAAGGCTAATGCAGTTCTGCAGGAGCAACACATGGATTAGAAACGGGAGTAAAGCAAGATCCCATTGATCACAATGGGATGAAAAAATATCTATAAATGTGAAATAAAAGGGACTATAACAAGTGTAAATCTTGAAAGTTTCTCAATAATAATTAGAGGATAACAATGAAAATGTGCATGATCAGACATCCAATACTCAAATCTGCAAGTAAAGTTTCATTTTTAACTACATACATTGTGACAATTGGTATTAACTATTTGAAAATACATTTGTATTCCAATGGAAAAAGAGATTCTACACGTAAGTAACATTTAATTTAATTAAGTCAGTGTCTCGACTTACTGTCCACCACGGTGACTGAGATGGGCTGTTTCTGCTGGATGGTTTGTGTGTGAGGGAAGCGAGCATAGCAGATGTAGTCGCTCCTGGTGTCTTCTCGAAGAACATTGGAAAAGTACAAGTCTCCGTTCAGAGCCTGGGACACTCGTTTATCCAGCAGTAGCCTCTGGAAATCTGAAGAACATGGACCGAAAGAGAGTTGGACATGAAACGGCATGTACAAATCTACAATGTGCAATCCTTTGTCCGTCTGTAAAATTGAGTGTGAGATTCTTATCCTTGTGCCATGTGTGCAGATATGTAAACATGTAAATGACTCATCACTATTATCCATCCAGAAGATGACAGGAGGGGGCAGCCCCGCAGGGGGTCGGCACTGCAGCACCAGGGAGACCCCCATCTGCACCATGATTGCCTCATTTCTCTCCTTCGACCACAAGGGGGACCCTGCGAGTCACATAAACGTCAAACAAAGGCACTGGAGGCTCCCCATACAGTAGCTTCACACATGGTATGAATCACATGGATTCATATTTGAGATTGAGCCTTTTGTGGAAGCTGGATACTAGTAATCAAAGCTTAATTCCAAAACAAACTTTACAAAATGAAACAATCAACTTATAGTTTACTACTCCAAAAAACAACATATAATACTGCTGTTGCAGCTCAAGCCTTTAGAATCTATTCTAATTTAGAAAAAGTAAATAATGTAATTGAAAAAAAAATCTGAAGTCTTACTGGACTGTCTGATGACAATGCTGTTGGATACAGCGGTGCCATGCTCATTGTGTGCCGTACACTGATACGTTCCCTCATAGGCCTCAGCCTTTTCCCCGCTGATGTCAATGACAAGAGTTCCTGAACCGGGCTTCATCAGGACTTTGGAGTCTTTCTCGACATCAAAGTGAGTCCCGTTTCTTGTCCACGAAAAGCTAGGATCAACGACAACGACAACGACAACGATCACTTGATTTTTGAGGACAGGTGCCACAAAGAAACACAAAAGTGAGGGAATAACAGCTGGTTCAAATGGCCACAGATGCACTGTGGTCTATTCATGCAGACTGATTGCAATCACTGATCTCGTAGCAGGGAGTTTGACGATTTTTAACTTGATTGAGGGGCTGGTGGGAAATCCAAACTGTGTAGAATTCACTCTGCTAGGTGTGTTTATCAAGTGGTCTATATAACAACAGTTACTACACCCGGTTTATATTTCCACACTGCTCCAGGTTAAGCTGCCCTCAGAAACCAATCTATAAATTCACAGAGAGGACCATAAAAGTGAATGGAAATCGGTTTGTTCTCAACTGCTGAAACTCTCTGGTCGTATCATTTCACAAGCTTTTGTCCCTCAATTACACAACTGGAAAAGCAACCAGGGAAATATGCTAGCGTAGTGGGCGACTGGGATGGATAAACAAGCATCAATGGGATGGGAGGAGTGATCGTCTCACCTGGGATGAGGCTTCCCCTTGGCCTCACAGTGGATGACGATGTTCTCCCGCGGATCAAAGATGTAATCCTTCGGAGACTGTAGCGTTATAGTGGGGGGTTGGGGCACTGGAGAAACATGAATAAAGCCACAGTTCAGACGCACAGAGTGAAACCTTGACACAGCACACTGAATTACAGCAACGAGCATATGCAAGCAACATGCGAGAAGCATTCACACAATCTGGTGTAACACCATTTTGAGCTGCTATCTGATCTGATACGGTCTTACCAGTCCACGATCTGACATAAACCAAGCACCACTCCAAAACAAGCAAGTCACTTCACACAGTAACAGCGTTGAGATAACTGCATGCACATCTAACATTGCTAGAACTCACAAACGCAAAGTTATAAGTGCAAGAACTCAACACTAAAAGTCACAGCAGGTTTTTTTTTAGACAACTTACATCCTTCCAGTACTTTAGCTTTTTGTCCAGCGTGACACGCCGTACCACAGTGATAGAATGTTGAGGAAAGGTGTTAGTTTTTGCAAGGAGTAAGGCAGGTGAAATAGTTGCACACTCAAGTACTTCTAAGCATGTTATTGAGCCTGCCTGAAGTTTGGGTAGGAATATGATTTCCCTCTTTTTTTGTGAATACTTCTATAGCTTCAATAGAGTGACTGTTTTTAATGTAATGACTGTTTTTAATGTTTCAATGAATGTTCTTAATTGTTTTTAAATCTCCTTTTCTTTTGCATTATGTTTTGATGCTTCTAATGGTTTTATGTGAAGCACTTTGAATTGCCTTGTTGTTGAAATGTGCTATACAAATAAACTTGCCTTGCCTTGCCTTCACTTTCATTAGGCAGGTGCAAGCAATGCAAAAAAAGTAGTTGAAGACATCATAATGTCACACAGGATGTGTGATGTATAAAGGGGGGGACAGAGTTCTTCTGAAATGCATTTCATAACAAAAAGACGCAAATGTGATTTCATGCTGAAACGTGCAAAGAGGGAAACCAGTAAACTGCTGCTCAGTCTGCAGATGCTCTAAAACCCCTTTAAGTGGACCATAGAAGCTGCAATGCTCTTCATTATGCACCACAATATGAAAACGTTAAGTTGATTTCCATTACAGTTCTCCATAGAGCTTGACACAAGCGTTGGCAATAGTTGGCAAAAAAATGACAGTGAAAGTGACATTGATGTGAAGGGGACACTACTTACGATCTAGAGGCACCTCCAGTGCTGAGGTCATGTGACTCAAGAGTATCACTAGCACGGCTCCGAAGCTCGGCACCCACTTCCTGTTCCTGTCCATGGTCGGGTGTGTCAGAATGAAAATCCTTTGTCCAGATTCAACAACACGATCAGGCCGGTGTACACAGTGTAGCAGTCTGGATCCGCACTACAACAAAAAAAGAACAGATTACTCCATAAAACTACTAAAACGGTATGTTTGGGTTTTATTTAGACTACATGACTACCAAGTCTCAAAATGTGCAATGTATATAAGATCAGTCCATAAAAATGAAAGATTTGGTTACACACAGAATATTTAGTCTGAACCACAATGGAAAGTTTACGTTCATCATCCAAACTAGGGTTGTAAGTCACAGATCACAAGTGGCTTGTCTGCTGGATGGCCTGCCATCCTGCCAACGGAAAGACTTTGGCAAGAGGAAAAGTCCAAACAAACTTTACGCGGTATTTGTAATTAAACAACCTAAGCATCCTGCACTTGTCAGCCCTACGTTCTACAAAATAAGACACAGACTTGTATGTTTAGGCATTCTTTGAAGATATATTTGGTCATAACTGTTCTCAAGACAAGATAGCCGCTGACGAATAGAACATCCCTTGTGCGCCACTGAGATGCCCCGCCTTCCACGTGTTTGCCTGTAAACATATGGCATGTAAGTGCGCTCGGCCGGAACAATCACAACTCTGCTGCATATACAGCATGCACACGGAGTGGCACATGCATGCACAAGACCCACGGCATTAGCGAATGCGTCTATGTCAGTGTGTCATGTGTATCAAGTTCCACATGAGTGAAAGCGCCAGCTTCCGCTGCGTGGTCCGTAAGAAATAAAAGACACAGTTCGAAGCAGTCACACATAGAGCACATTGAACCATGTTGACATTAAAAAGGGCTCTTGTAAAGTGCACCATGGGGAGCAGAAAATTGCGTTTGTTTTTCCCTTTTTAATGTGCTCTGTCTTGCAGTGCGTAAGCCTCTGTCACGTGTACATTAGCCGGCAATAATTTATTGGCAAATTGGTATTACGTCACTCCACCAATGGCATCAAGATACTGCTGTGCATATAATGTGTTTGGTGAATGTCTCCGTCTTCGACACGATTGCACATTTTTTATGTTTTGACAGGCTAGACGTAAATTTTAAGCGCCGGCCGAAACAAATTTCTTTCCATTGCACGAGCCGGTTGAATCACAGCAGCCAAAGGGTGACAGTAACTCCTGTCAGCAGGCTGAAATGGATTTCGAGGTGGCACAGTGTGCTGCTGTCAGGTAAATGGCTCAGTCCACCCTGACATCTTCATTATTCATGACTAGCACATGCACATAAGCACAAAAGCACACAAACATGTGGATACACAAGCAGAGCACACACACACACACACACACACACACACACACACACACACACACACACACACACACACACACACACACACACACACACACACAGGGGGTTGAAGTCTTCAGAGGCATTTGAAGGTGAAACTATTAAGCTCACCGTTAGATTCAGGCCCAGTACGTCTCTACTCTGCTGGAGAGGAAGCATGTCTGATGACATAGGGCGAGCATGGTAATTAATACCCACACACAAACACACACACACAGAGAGCAGTGTGTCAGATTTTATTTAGCTGAGCTAGACAGAGTGTGTGAGCTAATACAACCCCAGGACACAGCTAATTACGATGACACGTCCTATTGGATATTGCTCTCACTAGTTAATCGAGAGGGATGACAACAGGGAGTGAGAGAGAGAAAGAGAGCAACACAATGTTTTGCGCTCAATGCATTAAATGCCAGCCATGCATGCTAAATCTTCTAATCTAATTGTGAAAAAGGCAATGTGGTATCATGCAAATGTAGTAGCCCATCTTCAGATTCATTACAATAAGGCTCCATTCTGCTGCAGCAGAGATGGCCTTTGGATTAGCATGATTATGCACCATAAAACTGAACCTTTTTAAGTGAAGAGGACAAACACGTTTGTACCTGATTGACCATACAGAATTCTACAAAGTTTTTTTGAAGTCTGCTGAGGGAATTTCTCATCAAAAAAGGCTACATCACCAAGCTGTACTGCACTGTGTGGTGGAAGACATTCCTCTGGAGGTAATATTATCCAATGAAAGACCTTGTAAAATTCACACATATACAGCTGAACATCCATCCTTAAGCTAAGTGGGTAATAACCATATTCCAATGCTCATTTCCTCACAGGTCACAGAAAAAAAACAAAGATGATGACAAAGAGGACTCACAGGAGGATGAGTGGGATGGTTTTTTGTTGAGTGGGCGGGTCACCTCTCATCCTCCTCTTTCCCTCTCTTCTCTGACTCAGTGGTCAGAAAGTCAACCTCCAGCTCTGCTCTATCCTCGCAGACGTCCACTAGCCAATCTTACATCTCTGCCCTAGAAAGGCAAACCCTTATTCTGACACATTCTGTCGCTCCTTTCAAGCTCAACGGTGAGAGTGTGCAATGATATACTGAGTGTTCATTAATGGATGAGTCAATGTTGCTTGCTCCCATACGGAACGCCATAAAACTGCACCACACGACCGTTATATAAGGGCTTATGAAAACGTAATTCAGTGGCGAGGACGTACAGCAGCTACGCTTTTGATTTAATCCACCTTCTGTTCCCATTCCTACCACACATTGACTTTCAGTAACCTGGATCTATTCCCTCTTTTGCGGTGTGCTTGCGGTCTCAGCTGAGCACTCAACACTTAATAAGAGGCTATATTGAAACTCAATTGCTATAGATTAAACTGTCAGTTGTTTAAATGATGGCAGTGGCTTCCTGTAAATATCGGACACTATCGACTTACAGGAATGCCATGTACTTTACCCACATACTTAATAAATATATCTGTTCATTACATTTCACCAATACTCCCTTTCTAATCTCAAGCACACAGCTGATTTTTACATTTAAAAGTTTTAAATATTGCATCATATCATGTGACATTTTGGGGAACATTTATATTAAGAATATATGTTTTTCCCTTGGACTGAAACAGAATAGCTGTTACCCCTCTGTTTCCAGTCTTTATGCTAAGCTAAACTAGCTTGCTGCTGGCAGTAGCTTCATGTTTACTGTACAGATATGAGAGCGGTATCCATCCTCTCATCTAACTCTCGGCAAGAATGCTAGTATATCTTAAGCATATCTTATCCAAAAATGTTGGATTATTCCTTAAAAGCAACCTATTTTTCGACCCAGAATTAGCAATGACTTGCATATTTGATATTGCAACTTTTACCTTGAACTGTTTTGGCACTTTGGTAACATGCTGACTTGTTGGAGAGGTTTTCTAATAATGGTTAAAACCAACATGTCCATTCAGCCATTTGTTTTGAGCTCAGTTTAAAAAAAAAATTGTAGTATTTGCTCCCTCTAAAACCAGTCACTAGATATCTTCCGTAAAGATGAGAAGGACTTTAAATACACTGGATATTCAATACATAACCAGAGCGAACATTTCTCAAACCATAAAGAGTGACGTGAAGCGTGCTGACATAAACCCAACAGTCTTCCTGCCTCTCAGTTTGCCAACCCTGAAGCAACATGCTAAGTTGGTCACTCCGCAGCCTTCAGTCACACTGAGGCATGACAGTCTGACTAGACAGATGAGGGGGGAGGCAAACGGGGAGGGGGGTGAAAACACAGTCATATGCAGTCACATCAAATTCCAGTGACGGAGATATTTCGAAGGCAACAGACTCTGAGTCGGACCGCTTGCAGCCATAGTGGATTGGAGCGGAAAGACTGATTGTAAAGTAAAACTTGCACTCTGACAAGAAATTAAATCTAGCATCGGTTGTATTTTCTTAGCAGGCTGAAATTTCACTCCTTTGGGTAGACATTCAGCACATGCATCATAACACACTAACCAGACTACTCTGGCCTCCACACAGTCTGAGTGTCTCCAGTAACCAGGTCACTAGAATAGGAGCTGTGAGCCATGAGAGTCCCCAGAAACACACAGAGGGAAACTGCAGCCTAAATGTGAAGAGAACGTAGCTGCCACTTCATTGCTGACCTTTGAAAGAGCAGACGTTTAGACTTTTGCTAGGGGAAATATACATCTGAAGATCTTAAAAACACCCTGAAAACTGTGACAAAAACTAAGTTGAAATGTTACCAGTAGTTAATTCAAAAAGCCAAACTCCCTGAAATTAAACAAATGGTGGGAAAGAAACTGTACAGACTATTGCTTATAACACCTTTGTGCAACCAACGAGGTGAGAACTTAAGGACTCATTGCAGTATTCTAAAAGCCTATCCTACAATCATGTGTGAAAAGTAGGTATATGTCCAGCACAGAATATTCTCTTTCTATTTATTTTAGTATTGGCAGCATAAACCCTTGGTGCTGCTATCTTTTAGAGACTAAACAGAACGGCTGCGGGTGACTTAGGTCGAAATAAGAGGTAACTAATTCTTGAAAGCTTTAATTTTGGTCCCCACCAATTCTTCCAGTAAATATTTGGCTCTTTAACACCATTAGAGCTTTTTCTTGCTGTTGCTAAAAATGACCTGATGAGAGTTGTGAGAGTGAACCACAACAGTAAAGTTAAACCACAAAAGTAAAGTTACGGGCCAGAAATAATACAGCTCTATAGAGTCTAGTGATACTTCAGTGAAGTCATCACTATCTCCAACCTCTTTCTTTTTCACTATAACTGCCTTAAATTCATATATACTGTACGTACAATAAGACACAAGATAAGGTTGGAGCTTGATACTTTAGTGTCTGTAAGGAATGCAAAATGTATTACAATGCCAGTGGATTCAAGACAGAGACGTATTGGACACCAGGAGAGACACAAAAACATGCTGACACACCAGTCCTTTCTGTAAACACATGGAGAAAGGGCTGACCCAGAGCAGAAAACCCCAACCTGCTATCACTCCTTGTCTCTATATCTGTCAATTTGATAACTTTATTGGCCGACTGCTCTGTCTCTGGTTCCTCATCGCTCTCTTTCTATCTCCCTCCTTGACAAACCCCCATCAAGCGACCAGTCTGCCATGAACAAAGCCCACTGTAAGGGGAGAAAATGGCCCTACTTCTTCATGGCAAATCCTTGACTGGACTTTTTGATCTAAAAGGAAAAAACGAGGTAGCAGTGCTTCACTTATCCCTCAAAATATGGGCCATTATTCATGCATGTTTCATATCTTTTGACCAAGTTAAGTATTATTTACTGAAGCACATTTGTGCTGCAGACAATAGGTGGATATTGTTACCTTCCTTACCTTTTTTAAAGGCAAGAAGAAATATTATATGAGGGATAGGAATAAAACACTCTGGAGCTGAAGTGAAGCTATACAAGGTGTTATGAAAGGTGTATTTCTATTGAAAAAACACTTGACTGGGAAATGCAGAGGTGAGGTTTGGAGTTTATAGCAAATAAAGACAATAACTTCTAGTGAGGGTGACGTAATGGCATACTTGCATTACTGGTGTGATTTTATTTTCAGTGAAGTATACACAGAATGCACCAAATATGTCCACAAATGCACAGTTTGTGCATTTGATTCCTTTTTAGATGCTGTATGCTTCACTTACAAGTTTGTAAAAGCACAAGAATTACAGACAGTAAGCAGTTTAACTGTTACTCAAAAGCACTTCCGCCAGCTTTCCTTGTCATTATTGAAACCAGCAGCTCTTCAGTTACAGGTTACAACTGCATGATTTAACTGCTGACTTCATCGGAAGCTGTCCGCTTCACTGGAAGTTATTTTAAGAGGCGCTTTCACTACACTAACACCACTTCTGTGCAGTGAAAGGACAGTCTCTTTGTCTCCAATAGCCCCAAAACCGCATTACACACAGCCACCTAATCAGTACTAACTATCTCAGCCTCGTTTTGCACGTGCACACATACACACAGAGGGCTTTTCCTTTTTGGGGTCAGTTTTTCTAGCAACATCCGCAGAATCCCCCAGTGCCTGCTTTTCTCTGAGGCTTTGTGAAGTGCTGATGGTCAGCATGCCCCCACCCATCACCATCCGCAACTCTACAACCAGCCCATGGGGGCCATTGTCCTTCATGTTGTTTACCACGGGGATAACGCTGAAATGGCAGGGGTGCGATAAAAAAAATATGCCCACAGTCCAAGCGGGCATAGAACATACAAACATACAGAGAGGGCAAATAATGATAGAAAGCTTTTTGTTTTGAACTTTTTGTTTTGAATGCAAAAACCTTCAATTAAATATAGTTTTTAAACTTGGGGTGATGGTAAAGCTTATGTTGTGATACCACAGGAACATACCTGTATCTTGCAGAGAACCAGAATACTTATAAGGAGTAGTGAAAGTGAAACTTATACTTATCTATGTAATGTCATTGTGTGTAATTCTATAGATTAACAGTAAAATATAGAACTACACAGACTAGAGTCTCTGGTAATGGTGACAACCAAAGATTAAGAGCTGAAGATCTGCTGGGCCCTCCTCCCATAAATAACCTAACCCTGCTGCAGTGACTCTTAAACCCCTGATATGAATAACCTAAGAAGTATCTTATGGTCATTTCCTGTTCCCATTTTTCTTTTTTCTATTCAGGAAACGTGAGCTGCCCTGCTTTTCCATGAACTGAATCTTAATAGCTTTGCTCCAGGCACACTCTCTCTGAAAAGGTGAAAAATGGGAAGGATACTTCACCTGATAAGGTCACACCCCCAGCCTAATACAGTGCTGCATGCTTTGACAAAATAAAAGCTCACTCTTAAGTAACCTATTTCTAAACTAAAAATACAAACAAAGGTTATGTATTTCTCTAAAATATAGGCAATGAACATCAAATATAAATTCTAAATACTATAAATTGTGGGTTTGTTAAACCAAGAGATTAAACTGGAATGATTTTGAAAAATGATAATTGCTCAAAAACAAAGCACTGAACCCATCCATGTGTAACTCATTAAAAGCAATTACTGATAGCTTCCATTAACATTTGCTTCAATTATAGGGCTGTGGTATTTGGACAGTTGCACACATTTTGCCAGGCGTATGGACCGGTTTGTTGGCTGCCGGGGGCTTGGTTAGGTGTTGGGTGTGTGCCCATGTGCACATGAGTGTGTGTGTGTGTGTGTGTGTGTGTGTGTGTGTGTGTGTGTGTGTGTGTGTGTGTGTGTGTGTGTGTGTGTGTGTGTGTGTGTGTGTGTGTGTGTGTGTGTGTGTGTGTGTGTGTGTGTGTGTGTGTGTGTGTGTATTTATGTACAATTTTGTGTACATGGAATTGAAATTACAAATTGAATCTGGTGTCCCATAATTGTCTAGCCAATATAGCCATACATTCACTCAGTGGAAACTGAGAAATGGGTGTAAAAACATTTGTTGCATCAATGCATTTTTCATAAATGTCATTTCAACTACATCAACCTGCCACAGATAATAGAGCAGATCACTCTGACTTGAATACAAAACGTCCAGTGATCCAGTGCCAGGGTTTAATTCCTATACCCTTGTTAATTGAAACCAAGCCAGAAACCAATGGCATTAAACTCTAGCTAGACTTGGTATCTTCACAATATATAGCAAGTACAATATGTTTCATATGATATTCAGCAGTGATATGTAAACAAACAAAAAACTTCTAGCTGATGGGCTAAACCATGCAACTATAAAAAGGACCTAAAATCAATAGTCCGTCCCATTCTAATACAGTGTGACACTGTTGCAGAGGCCACATAAATCCAGCTGGGCTTGTAAACCAGCCAAGTCTCATTGGTATTCCTGGGTGCTATCGCTAGGTAAAAGGTATTGATGAGCAGATAGATGCACGTGGCCTTGGTACGTGGCTGGGTTTATTATGACATGAGTTACTGTGTGTGTGTGTGTGTGTGTGTGTGTGTGTGTGTGTGTGTGTGTGTGTGTGCATTTGTATAAGCGTTTGTGTGTCCTTCAGGGCAAGACTGTTATATCTTTATGGCTGACGTTTCTACACATCTTTTCCATTTACAGGCCTGATCAAATTCTGTAGTTGTTGGTGGTGGTGAAAGGTAAGAGAGACTGGCAACAACACCATCAGGGCTTGCGGTACAAATACAAGGACAGATTGATAAAGGAGAGACAGTGGAGATTGAGGTAGATCACGCTGAAATGTTGACGGGAGAGAAAAGTGCATGATGGGATGGGAACGGGGGAGGGGACTGATCGACACTTTATGGCAACAAGCTGGCATGCCTCTATTTATTTCTCCTCCGCCCATCTGTTCATCAGGATTACTCGTGTAGATGAGGATGGAGGAGGAGAGGGGAAGCTGGAGGAGGGCAAAGACTGGGTCCATCATCACAACCTACAATTACTGAATTCAAATAATTTTTCTGTAGAATAAACTATTATAATGACTCACTGTTAAAATTATGGATCAGTGCAATATCATAGAGTGCTCTCATGGGGCTATTCAGGTAGCAGTGGTAGAAATGAGAGAAACATTGTAGTGGTGTCTTATGTAATACTGCGCTGCAGCGCCTGCTCTACTTACGAAGACATAGCTCCCTACTGACAACTATTACAGTATGGGTTTTCCACGAGGCAGATGCAGCATGCTGTGTGCTACTGGCCCATTATGTGTGGAGTTTTATTGTTAGCAAGCAAAACTGTTACATTTATTATTCCCCATTCAAATTCCTTGAGTGTATCCTTGAGGTCTAATTTTGGACCATATATATTTGTAGAAATAGATGAACAATGCAAAATTTGCATTGTTCAAATTTGCAGTTTTATGTCATTTATTATGCCTGAGTGTGTTCAATAGCATCTGTACACTCTCTCCTGTCTGTGTGTACAGTGTGTGCACATGAGTGTGTCATGTGTCAGCAGGTGAGCAGTAGGTGACACCAGGAGTGCGTCACCTGCGGCTCCTATTTTTCCAGTCGCATTTAAACACCTCGTCCAAATACATGCTGGATATTCATATAGTCCACTAGTTCATTGTATTCCAAAACAAAGTGTTTTGGCAGCAAGTTGGCTGAATAAAGGACTGATCTTAAACTCTTCGACTAACAGAACAATTTTTAAACCATAGGCCCAAAGTGACACTACATCTACTGTACTCGTTAATATTCTTTCACTTCCTTCATGAGTTCATTTCTGCATCTGAATAAAAATACTTGTACTGATTTTTTACCAGCCACAAGGCAAGAAAACCAGCCTAAAACCCAAAACCACACACACAAATTACAACTACAGGGAGGTTGCAACAAGCTACTGTACTTTGCTGAGTTAACACCTGCAGACACCAAGAAGACTCAAGCAAGACTGCAAAAGGTATTAATTAGTCACTGCCAGCTGTAAGTCACGTCTCAACACTCAGCACTTTTCAACCATGCCAACTGAGCTTTCTTATTTGAAATACTGATCGAATGCCTTTCCAGTGTTTTTCCAATCACAAATACGTTTGTAGTGATGTCAGTGACAGTCACACTGTATAGAGTACAACCATTTAGTGCAGTAATCCTCTCAGGATGATACTGAACACAGCACAACAGCTCGCATCACTGGGACACGTGCACGTGGACAGATATGCAATCAGCAAAAATTGATCAAAAAATATAACAGCAAGAGGTCTGGGTGTTTAAGAGAGAATCACCGACATAGGAGCAGAGAATAACCACAAAAAAAACAGAATGAGACCAAGGACAAAATAATGGATGAAGTAACAAAGCAGAGAGAGAATATTCACTGGCAATATTGGATTTACCTGTTAGGATTTAATCTCAGCCGCTGCCCGTCTCCAGGAGGTGATTCAAACCTGTAACAATGAGGAGACCACAGACATTAATGGTGTCATAATTAGAAAATCCCTCCCCACTGGACTAACCAGTTCTATTACTGTGCACACTCATACCACCAGATTGCAAAATCTTATACAAATCATAAAAAATGTGCTACTGCAACTATTACTACTTTCTGATGGTTTCATTATAACTCATTTGGCAAAGAAATTCTTAGTTTAAAGTCCTGCGCAGCTTACGTTCATGTAAACTGGATCGGCATCCTCCCATTACCTAATCAGGATCATCAGGACATCAACGAGCACTTAAATTACATTTGTTTACGACAGTTGGTGCAAAGATGAAACATTTAAAACTTAATAGAGAACAGAAGTCTTTGGCTGCAGCCAAATGTAGTAGACAAAAAATAATTGGGACAAAGGGACACATTAGGTTCTCAAAGCTAACAGACTTAAATCCATTCATCAATAGAGGCCAGTGTCTCACACACACACACACACACACACACACACACACACACACACACACACACACACACACACACACACACACACACACACACACACAGCATAACATGAATACATGGCCACATCCTCCTAGCTCTCCAGGGAATACCCAGTAAATGACTGTCTTGCTGAACACAAGGACGTTCAATCAATAACCAAAATGTCTCCAGTCATTTTTATTACTTTTACCTCCAGCAGGGGACACACAAATGAAACAGTGCCTCCCGCAAACGGGCCTCCCTTCGTGACCGTGAATGCATTATCATAATCTCCAGAGAGTCTCTCCATTCATCTCACATTAGCAAAACAAATGTGACAGACAAAGAACGGCAGCCCATCTAGAGATGAGGCCATTACAAGTGTAGTTAGTTCAGAGGAGAAAGACCACCGGATTATTATAGTCGCCTTTAATGAGCCGAGGTCGAGCTGTTTGAACTCGTCGGGTAATGCAAAAGATGAGGAGGGGGGGGGTCTTTGAACTCCCCACGACGACATGTGTGAGTAGCTGCTGTCACTGAGCGACAGAGATTGGAGGCACGCCAGTGGCCCAACCCAACGCCAAGCCATGACCCGTTACCATGGAAACGGATGGATGTAGAAAGAGGGAGGCAAACGGGTAAAAGGAAAATGATTTGTCAACATCTTAACATCAGCACATTGGAATCAAACTAAACCTAAGTACGTTTACCTGGACGTGTAAATGTATCCAAGTAGGATTGAATGAATTTAATAACCAGGACTGAACTGAACCGAGCCCAGAGAGGGCAAAGGCAGATGAGAGAGATGTTAATGAAAGGAGACAGGGACGCACCGTGACATCAGAAAAACCCCGGCATGAGAGGCAGAGCGAGGATGATGGGAGAGAGGGAGAGGGAGAGGGAGGGAGAGAGAGAGAGAGAGAGAGAAAATGAACAAAAATGAAGGACGAGTGGGAATAAGAAACATGCATTATTAACGGGCAAATCTAAAAGCGCTTCATCATCAGAGCACCAGAGAGGGGGATGGAGAGAGATACAGAGACAGAGTGGAAGAAAGAGAGAGGGGGCAGAGCTGGGAGATGGCAGAAGAGAAAATCTAGCAGGCCTGACACCAAGCACTAGCACATTGCCATGGAAACGACAAGAGAGACAGACCACATGACAGCAAAGATGCCATTTCCTTATAAAGGGAAATGTGCTTATTTGCATTCTTGAATAATAATAAAATATTAAGATTCATGCCACAGGGAGGAGCTGGTAAGCTTGGCTTAGAATAATGACTGGAAACAGCTAGCCTAGCTCCGCCCAAAGATGACACAATTCAAATGTCGCATATTATATCTTGTTTGTTTAATCTGAACATGAGAATTTGCTGATTTATGGAGGGTTATGTGCTGGATTTTTTTCCTTCTTCATTATGCAAAATAATAGTAACAAGAAGACTCCAGGAAGTCAAACGTAAAACCACAAATTGTTGTGTGTACACTGATTTTTGTTAAGTGTCAATTGTGAGCTTTAAATGTGGCGGTAGGTGGATTTTGTTTCCTTTTAGACAGAGACAGTAAAGAACTAAAATATCTCTGACAAGTGTGGATGTGAAATGTAAGCTCTGTGAATACTTAAACATTCCCTGGAGATAAAGGCCAGCGTTACTCTGAATATCCTCATGCCAACTACAGTGAGATCACTACGTCTGATTCCTAAAACCCAGTGCACTACCACTCTGATTTACTATCTACCTCCTGTTTCAATTAGCTGCATGAGTTTATGGATCCATTGGGAACCAGTACGCTGCATGTGTCTGAATGTTTCAGTGTGTGTGTGTGTGTGAGGGGGTTTGCAAACTGTGATAGAATAACTGACCCCAGGCATGAATAGAAATGTGGGTGCACGTGTGCTGTAATCCCCTAGACTGAGGGCCTCAGCAATCAGAAGCAGCTGCCCAAAATACACACTTAACACACGCCCTGACTGTCTGGCCTCCACACACACTTTTACCTTCATCGGATCCTACGTAATAACACATACACACAAACTGGTGAATTCACATCCCCATTAGAGGGTTAATACACATCCTTATAAAGCTAGGAGCAGACTTTGAATGTAGTTTGAAATTACTATTATTGACCAAAATGTAATTCCAAGTTGCTTGCTATCCATTTAAGGAAGAAAAATACGCTTGAAATTCACCATAACACATTAAAGCCTCGATATTACTCAAAGTAGCAGATGCACTGTAAACATTATGCGAAAGGAATTTCTTCACTGCTGCTGGTTTTATTGCAAAAATTAATTGCTTTTAAACAGTCATGTTTTCCTTCCTATACAGCTGGAGCCGTGCAACCCCTAATATGTAACTCCACAAAATAAAAGCAGGCGTAAACTGCCATCTAAATGGATCTGCTCTTAATCCTTTGGCTATTCTCTCCCACCAATGACAGAGGAAAATAATTGAGCCCAATGCCCAGGCTGCCATGAATGAAGTCAGACTTTCTCACTCCTGAGAACACGTTCCAGGCGGTAGTTTCCCTGGAGCTGGCTATAGTGCAAACAGCAGAAAACACACATTTGCTTCTTTAAACAAATATAGGGCATCAGCAGCACACCAACAAAGGAAAGAGGTTACAGGCAGTGTCAAAAAAAAAAGTTTGTCACATTGCCAAGCAACGCAATGTAAAGTACACAAGGCTTGTGAGACATGCCACGGTGACTTGGGAGTCAGCTACAGAAGCGGTAGCACCTGGGCAGCAACGACTGTCTGGAGCTTGTCTGTTCATCACGTATCAGACGCACCATCTGTGTGTGTGATCAGATTGTGGTGTATGCCTTGGGGTTATTTATTACCCTGTGTGTGTGTGTGTGTGTGTGTGTGTGTGTGTGTGTGTGTGTGTGTGTGTGTGTGTGTGTGTGTGTGTGTGTGTGTGTGTGTGTGTGTGTGTGTGTGTGTGTGTGTGTGTGTGTGTGTATCTGTTCTGTGCCAATGTACATCTGTCTACATTTAGCAACAGCCAAAGACAATGACAAATGACCTAATTAATACTGTCGCCAGGTTGGGTTTAGTGCAGCGTGTCGTTGTGTCATATGGATACAATGTTCCAAACTGCCATTTACAAAATCCCACGGATGTAACAACAATCTTATTCTCACCCAAATCTTTTTCCGACACCCAACCAAGTTGTTTCCTGTAAACACAGACGTTTACTTTGAAAAGATGGCGTATGCATGTGACAAGTGGAAATTGACACATGCAAAACTGACACAAGAGTGTCATAGTTTGAAGCGTAGGGCCATAGCAGCCGCAGTTTACAGTTCAGAGTGTCCACACGAATGGCTAACAAAAGTATAAAATAATGTGTAGCATGATCTTTCTTGAGGTAAGGCTAGATTGAAAAATCCCAGAAGCCTGTGTCAGGATGGCATCTACAGCTGCTTTT
This sequence comes from Cebidichthys violaceus, assembly GCF_023349555.1. Lineage (NCBI taxonomy): Eukaryota > Metazoa > Chordata > Actinopteri > Perciformes > Stichaeidae > Cebidichthys > Cebidichthys violaceus. The sequence goes on from NW_027176384.1 coordinate 373,043, forward strand.
GAAATCTGGGTTGAACTACAGAGTTCAACCCACACATTCCCTTGTAATGTGTGTGTTGGACATGGAGACTGAGAGGGGGGTTGGTTACCATGGCTATTCAAAGGTTTTTTTGTTTTTTTAACAGTCTGTGTGCATCCTTCAGATGACAGACAACATACACAGTCCAGTCTCACACAAAAAGGGCAGTCAGAGGGAGCTGGTTTAATCAGAGAGATTTACTGGCGTCTGAAAGTTTTTTTTTTTTTTCTTCCCTCTATAGAGGTTAAAAGGGACAACTCTCCCATCCCCACTGTTCCCACTCCACAACACACAATGGAGTGATTAAGAATGTCACGCACACACACAGAGATGGTGAGAGCACGTAGGATAAATCAAGATTAAGGAACAGTCGGAAGTAGCATGCCTTTGCAGCTGATCCTCTGCTATAAGCTTCTGCAGCTGAAGGCGAGCGTATTGTAAAAGTGCCCAGGTGTGGGAGCCCTATGGGGATTGTATCCAATCGTCAGAGTCATTTTACAGCTCCAGCGGTGAGAGGGTATGAAGGCGAGAGGAAACAGGGAAAATGACAGGGACTAACAGAAGAGTGGGAGGTCTGGAGCAACAGATGAAGAAAATGGACTGTAGGAAAAGAAGATTTGTAAGCCGACTGAAAATGAAGAAAGAGGTTGGGCCACCGTCAATGCAGATGAAACACCTCGCCATACGGCGCTGTGCTCCATTAAATCAGTCACAGTGAGAGAGAGAGGCCTGCCGGATAGAGTTTGATTCCTATGTTAATGCAAGGTTTCAGTAGGCTGTGCAGAGGTGTTGCTTTACTTATGTATTATTAAAATACATTTATTGTTATCCTGAAAGGCTGAATCCAGCTGCGGGCCTCTTTCTATAAAGACATTATGCCACGTCACAGAAGGAAAAAGCACAGGTGTAATAATGACAATAATGACTGAAGTCCATTTAGCTGCATCAGTTTCTTGCCATCCTGCATACTGGCTCACTCGAATATACAGCGAACATAATAGTGCCATTGTTAACGATATTAGCAACACTTTTGCTTTTCCTCCGATGATTAAAAATGTCTGCTGTTAAAAAAAGGCCTTCATATTGTGATGCAGATTTTAGATATCATCCAACCATATCAAGATGTTGATGATATACAAGTCGTTCAGAAACATTTGATAGTGATTTGGGCAGATATTAAAGTTATAGATATATGAATATGTCTTTTCTGAAAACAATAGTCACATGGCCAGAGTTTGACAAATTAAGCCATAAGTATTTTCCAATTCTTGACTTTATAGAACAAAATTTGTCTTTGTGATTAGCAGGGGAACATTGTGCAGGCAAACAAAAAGTGAGCTTTTTATATTAACCTAATTCCCATTTGATCTGACTAACACAGACTGCATTGCTCATATAGCTGAATTACAAGCACTTTTTGTCCTTTATCTGTTAAACTGGAGTCACGACAGGAAGAGATGTGTTCACAGCCAGTATGGAGAGGAAGAATTATTGTAGCATATCAACTGTACGTATATGCATATGAGTAATGTTTTGAGATGTCTTGAACAAATGTACACTTATCTTTATAAATAATGGGACTTTCCCAAAGCCATAATCGCAGAAGAATATGAAGCTTGACAAAACAGCCCGAAGGTATAAAGGGTTAATGTAAACAATACTCCTAATGCTATGTCAGCCATCATAATGAAACACACAGCGGTATATGGCCTTGAGGGCATTTTGCATATATGGACACTGTAAACAATCAAGACAATCATTGTTGGAGAGGAGAAGGGGAAAGACAACAATAGGCAGAGATTGACAAAGAGAGATTAATGTAAAGATAAAATGGACAAGACTTCGTTGTCATTGTGCATGTTTATCAATTACCAATTGTTTAAGAGTATGTCTTTTATTAATTTCTCTATTTCTCACAAAAAGACTGGATAGTGGCCAATATTGCTAAGAAAACCAGCTCTATCAAGATCTGAGAGGCTGCATCCCCATGGAGAGAGTCGAGTCCAGAGTGCTTAACAGAACAGAGCTTGGCCATCAGTGACATGACATGTCAGAAACACGTTGGAAAAATGCCCACACAGCCGGCACCGCAGAGACCATCTCATCTGAAGGAACAACGCAATGGGGAGGCAAGGGAAAGACAAAGATGGAGACAGATGTAGCGTGAAAATGAGTCGAGGGCAATGAGAAATGTAAACGTGGAAATGAGATTGTGAGGAACAAAAGGGGCCGGGAGGGCAAACAGTGGAGGGTATAGACCTGTAGGATGCCTGGGAGACGTCTAATATTGACTGCATAACTTCAACCTAAGACAGAGAAAGGCAGGAGAAGAAGAGAGGATTGAGGCCTCCTAATATTAGTAACACCAGTGGAGAGGGATTTCTTTATGTGATCTCATTAATTTAGGACTCCTCACAAAAAAAAAACGTGTTCTCAGGCTTGAAGCTGTGATGAGGAAGCGACAAGGTAACACAAAGGCTGCTCAGACACACCACGACGGCTTACTGTGTCAGTGAGGCGTAGATATTACACTTGCTACATTCTGTTTGGCAGTAAAGCTGTAACCAAGTGAGATTACTGTCAATGGACTCTTTTTCTTTTTTAAATGGTTCAACAAAGCCACCGCGATGAGAGTGATGCCAGATTGTAGCTTTATCACACACAAAAAAACTATGTGCGCTTCTCACTCTTCAGCTAGTCTCACACCACACAAGCAAAGCACCTCACAGCTGTGTAATTGGTATATCCTGCAGCAACCGTGCGATACAAGACTCTTTGAAGGAAGATCAAAACTGAAAATATGCTATTTTTAGAAAATATCAAGGAACTATGAGGACTGGTGTTGCAAGTATGCCACCATGTCTGTACATATGCAAATGAGGGTATGGATCAAGCATGTCCTCCTGACAGCACATCAAACATTAGAAATGTTCTGATGCCATTATTTTTCCCCCATTGCGATACCTCAACTTGCGTATCGGCCAATACCGAGTTCCGATCCCATAAAAAGAAAGAAAGAGGCGATCGTTAGATACTTCCATCATCGATTTCGGACGCAGCAATAGTTTTTTCACCAGAGCTGATGATGGAAGAAGCTAACATGTGAGCCAGCTTGCATCATTCTCATCTTGTTTATTTCTGATCTCTGATGTGAGTTTCACATGCACGGTACAGATCTGGCAGGATTTAGGGTCCAGTTAGTGAGTGAAACGTGTCGTTGTGTAAATTAGCTGATAAATGATATGACAAAGTAATATTGCATTTTAGGCTGTCGTGGTACCAGTACCGGAACTATACTGAACAGGATGTATTTTAATACAGTCTCAAAGCAGGACATTGATGGAGCTTAATGACAATTGCACCTTAGATTAACTGAAGGTGAACCTCGGCCATTTGGGATTAGTAGCATTATTTTTCGCATGGATTATGAACTGGCCTGCTGGAAATTTTGTAGGGCGTAGGTTTGGAATAGTTTCAATTATCATCATTGTAAAAAAACATTTCAGATGGAAAAGCATGAACAGTTCGGGCACCATAAGATAACAGTGAGAACGGGGAAATGGTAACATGTAGCGTGTTCATGATTGGAGCAGGATGTGATAACGCAATGTGACTAATTACACTCCACTCAGCAGTTCCATTGGATTGAATGTGAAAGCTCTAAAACACACACTTCACTAGACCGGCTAGACTTGACATTAACAGTCCACTTCTGGAAAAAGGACTAAACAGAGCGCCACCAGCCAGGGCTCTCATGTTCGCTGAATGAACGTGCTTGTGTGCTTTTCTTTTTGGCATTTATAAAGGGCTGTATTTCTTTATGTCCCTTGAGGTCGAATAAAACACTCAATAGCCCTTCACATGGCTTTCTCCTCCCTAGCTTTTAACTTTGTTAATTGAGAGCGACGGAGCCTTAAAAAGCATCAGAAGCCACATGCAAATGTTCCCGAGGCCATTCTGAACTCGAGACAACCATGATTCAGGACCTCACATAAGCAACAAAATGAAAGAGCTTGGTCGGACTCATTTGGATGCTGTCATGGTTCAGTGACGCAGCAATGTTGTTGCTTCCTTGTGCAGGATCAACGTCGCATAAATTGGACACACGTGCATCTGTATATTGCAATTCATACCCATGGATTTACACAAGAACCCACACCCAGACAGACGTTATTTGCATCCCACGTTTGCCCTGATTTTCTTTAAACAAATTCACATTGACACAACATTGACCTGCAGTCAAATCCAGTGAACAGAACGCACCACATCTGAGTGGCTCAACAAGTTGTGGGTTTGCAATACAGTTACGTCACTCTTGCCATTAAAACACTTTTGATGATTCATTATTTGTCACCAATCTTGGAACTGAGGAGGAATGCTTGAATCTATCATTTCACACCCTTACATGACTTTTGAGCAGAGGAAAAAAATATTTCAAGAGATGGTTTCTTTCCCATTTGCCAATCTCTAACCATTCCTTAAAATAACTATGCTCAACACCTCTTCCCTTGAGTAGCCTCAAGACCAGTGGGTCTCTTAGATCACTTAAATAACATCTACAGTTATAATCAGCTAGCAAACTAGATCCTCTAAAAACATGTTTGATTACAACAAATTAAACCTCTAATAGTCTGTCCTAGCCGCTTAACTCAACTGTTTCAATTATTTAATCACCCTGCTTTGAGGCATGCTGTTTGGTTTTATTGCCGCAAAAGGCAAGAGTCATTGGTTTGTATTCCTATTGCTATACCAGCATAATGTTACAATAAGGCTAAAAGACAAAAATGTTCTACGAGCACACGGTATAGATACAGAACATTTTTTTTCCCTGTTTGGGCAGGCCCAGACCTGCAGGGTAAATGTGACTCAGGCGTGGAAAGAGATCTGTCCTTCCTGTAGACTATAAAATAAAGAAAAGGCATATGTTAGGCCTCAATGCAGGCCTAAATGACTGCAGCTTCACACGTACATGTAAAGCAAGGCTCTGTGGTGGATCTACCAAAGTAGCAGACCCTAGCAGCTTGCTCTCACTCAATCTCTCATTGCACACACACAGGCATACTCCATTCACTGCTGCCCACAGGGCTGTGCAGGCCTGTTGGCCAGTAGAGCTCGTGGCGGGCCAGACAGCACAGACCCAGCTGTAAAAGAGAGGCTATCTCTATACAACGGCCACAGTCAGCACTTTGGTACTCTTACAAACAGATGCTGCCTATTATGTTAACTAGGATTGTTTGAGAAATATTTACATTATGATAGAACTGTTATTTCATTGTTCAGTTAAGTAGATCTTTATTGTCTCACTTGGTTTATTTTGTTGCTTTGCCAAACAATGAAGTGGAGAAAAGCCAAAAGAAAGGAGGCACTGAGCAGGATAGCAGCTCTTGCGCATTAAAACGTGATCGATGCATGAAAACCGTTTGTCTCCGTCCAATAAAATGCCCAATCTGACTGCTGGTACATTGGCTAAGCAAGATAAACAGAGTTAACCCACTCCAGTCCGTGTTAATGAACTGGTGAAAGATCACACAGCTGTCAAAAAAAAAAGGGGCTTCTGCTTTCAGCAGCACTGATGCCCTCCGGGTCCCCGTGCCTAATCCCGGGATCAATAATCTCATTGTCAATACAACCCCATGAGCTGACACTTACGTATCTGTAATACCTGATACACACTATTAATCAATGTGTGTTAATGGGAATGAGAAAAGCCAGTGTCACAGTAAATTCCAACTCACTAAAAGGTGAGAGTAAGAAGAAATTGACAACAGCAGCTGGAACTACAACAAACCAATCCTATAGCGGATTTTGAGACAGTATCCCTCTTCCGTTTATCTGACTGAACAAGGACAGTACATCCCCAATTATCCCAAATTCGACCCTACTACATGTGGGATTGTGAGTGCAAGTGACAAGAGCGGCACAGCACTCAATAATTCATCGCTCAGTATAGTATTTTGTGGCCTGACTTTGATACACCAAAGCAGTGGCAGGGCTTCTAAGCAAGAATATATATTTTTCTTTTTTGTTCATATGTGAAAGGATATAAATTATTCACTTGTAATCTGTATTCCTTGGAAGCTTGAAGCACACTTACCAGACGGTGAGTAAAAAACACCTTATAATATAATTTACAGTTCTCAGGTTTTAATTCAATGTCTGAGGCATTATAAATTGTCATTATGTAGGTGGCTTTGTTGTTAGGGTTAGCTGAATGTTTCTACATCTTTTTTTAAAATACTGTAAAATTAAATAATGTAGACAAGGCAAGACAATAAGGCTCAAATATCAGTATGCCAAACACAGAAAAACTGAGGAATAATGGTTATTAATGGACAAAATGGCTGCAACCAAAGACTTTTTTCATTATCAAATAAGCTATTATATATTATATACATTAATCATTTGATGGTGTTTAATATAAAATATCTGAAAATATAAAATAAATATTCATTTATTATTATAGTTGGTTAAGAAAACCAGCAAACATTCATATTTGAGTATCTGTGACCTGTAAAAATTTGGAATGTTTGCATTAATTAAATGTCAGACTCTAGCTTGCTCCTTGCCGTTTCTCTCTGAAATCATTTCATGCATAAAAAAGTAAAAGCAGAGGTAAAGACAAGGATGACTTTCTCATTTCATAAATGTTCCTGAGAGAGCAAGCTGGTCACTGCTACAGCATTCATGAAGCAAATGGTGGTCTACATTTTCAGCAGTCTTCTGAGCACAAAAATAAGTATGCTATAATATATTATCTTAGTTCTATAGTCAAATGTAAGGCAGACACGCATCAGTCAGGTCTTCCCTGAAATCATCAGTCCCTGAGGATTGATGTATGAATAGATGGAGAATAGATAGGGAGGTAATAAAGTTGGGCAGCCACAAAACGCATTAGAACAGCATCCAAGCAGTGTAGCTGTATCACTGTATCAGTCAAGTACTAATGTGTGTGTAGATTAATAAACCAATGGAGAGATTTACGAGACTTTAAAATAAAACAGTTATTCGTAAGTCACGCAGCTGCATCATCGCTGACCGAACAAGTGACAGTTCCTGTGATCCATCGGTTACGGGACACCTGATAGCTTCTGCTACCTGGTTATGTGAGAGACCAGCGTGGGAAAAGTATGCGATACCCATTCAAGAACGGTTCCACTTATTAATGGGTCTTCTGTCGAGTAAATAACTTGCAGGTAATATATCACATAGCTGTAATGGATGACTGGCTTGAATGAATATATAACAAAGTGGAGGGGTTTCCTGTGCTTTAGAAAGGACACACTGATGCATTGTAGTCGTTTTCTTCTCGTCTATATTTGCTGGCATACATTACAAAACTAAATTATGTCTAATATAAGTGGTCAAGTCCTCAAGACAAATGTATACTGCCTCTATTTGAAAAAGAAAAAAAAACATCAACAGTACACAGACAGCCAATGGCTATATTCTCCAACAATTCCATATAACTGGCAGAAACTACAAAAAAAAAAAAAAAAGGTGAGATTTGCTGCTTGCAGCGAGTGGGGAAGCAACCAAGCGCTGGGTAAAGGTTAAATGGGCTTTGTGAGTCATGGATCACAGCGGAGACTGGAAGAGAAATGGAGTGGGTTGAGGGTCAATACCAGCAGTGTGTATATGGTGGGAAAATGCTGGGAGGACACTGAGGAGAAAAAGCTGGGCGAACAGGCGTAGTGCAGAGCTGATGATTATATAAAGAATGTGGTGGATGTGTTCCAATGTCATATTTGATAACGTCATTTGTCACAACAACCTTGTGTCCGTGACATTTCAATTAAAAAATTATACAAATTTGTTTCATATCATGTGACAAAGGTAATCATTTTGAACTGAAGGAAAAAAACAAAACAGTTCATATGACTTGCAAACTATTTTTTAAAGCTGTTCTAATAAATATTTCTATCACAGCAATGGATCAAATGGCTATGTGAAATGTGAATGCGTCAGTGACAAACCCACAGAGAACCATCACCCGACTCAGCCAAGATGTAAATGTAGCATTTAGCCAGTGTTTGCTAACATGTTCGCCATATTAATTAATTCTATAAAAGGCGTTAATAGTGTTATGTTTACAGATTGGTACCCTGTGCCCAAGTGGCAATTTCAATGAATGTAGGTTTATTTTTTTTTTTATTAAAAAAGTAATCTAGGACAACTTCACTCTTTGCCGTGCCCATCCTCAAGAAAAGGGGGAAAAAGACAGAGATTCATCTATACATCACATGGCTGTCTTGCCAAAAGTATAGCTGCTGGCTCCAGGCCAAGTCATTAAAACTGTTAATTATCTGTACTAGTGCAAAAAGCTGTGAGGAAACAGCTCTATCATTAAAAGAAAGGTTAGGCAGAATATATTTTGTAAGAGAGACGGTTAATTTGGCATTACAAATTGAAAAAATGATGTTCCTGCTTCCTGGTGATCAATGGTTTTGACCAAAAGTTAGCAGTACTTATTAACACACAAAATGTTGTTTTAAAAGATGAAGATGTACAGTCAGCCTATGTGCTGTGTATCTTAATGGTAAACAAAAAACTGTTTTTTGACTGTAGTGTAGCAAATGTGCCAGAAAAGCATTTGCATTACCAACAATTAATAGTACATCTCTAAGGGACAGGTAGCAGCTTCAGTCATTGTATCCTCTATGGCCCTACGTCTCTGTGTCCCTTTGGGCAGGTGGTGTGTGAGTATCGTCACTGTATCTTAGCAGTCTGAGCAGGGACATCAGGGTTATCTCCTCCCCACAGAACAGACACCGGGAGAACAATCTGTTCCTCCTTTTGATCAGTATCAGCCACAGAGTTTCAGAGTTTCAGAGAGAAAATCATTGAACGTTTGTTTCATGCTAAGCTGGTATCTACAGCTTCCAATGATGTGCGCTTGTCTCGAATCTCACGTCAAACTGTAATAAGCAAAAGTGCTACAACAGCAGCCTGGCTCTGATAGGACAATGCAGAGTATCTGGCAGCCCAAAAACAAAACAGTGGGCTCAGCAGTTTTAGGGGTGATTGTGACGGAGAGGACGGAGTGGCAGGGTGGGGCATTACTACTGATGTGAAACGCCACTGACTTTTATGGGCCGACATCCAGAGGCATCGGATGATGCTGAGCAGGAACAAACAGGAAATTACTTTGTTTTACAGTAAATACACAGCCTGGGCTGCATTGGGGTCTGTTGACAGGAAAGACGTGCTGACTGTACAATAAAATGGGTTTATGTGCCGTTTACAACTGAAGAGCAAATCATCATCAAAATGGCTCTTCAATCAATGAACCAAAAACTTCTGTTTGCTGTAATTATTTTGCAATTTTGGCTGTCAAAAACCCATAAACTTTAAGTTTGGCTCACCACACATGGTGGTGTTTACAGTCAGTAAAGGATGGATTGTATCTATTGTATATAGCTTGAAATCACTCATTTGTATTTCAGATGCAAAAAAAAAAAATACACTTTTGGCCAAAAAGTTCATATTTACCCTTTCTTGTGATGGCTATATTTTGCATCTCCTAATTCACCATGGCAGTTGTGTGTTATACAATGTCACAGTTTGGCCTCTCTTATGTAATGCATGTACATTACATGTCATCTCTTTACATAACCCATTGAAAATGTCATCATAATTCCCTGGAGCAGCACTGTAAATACATGTGTCGTATGGATGTTTTCCGCGAGCCTGCACCACACAGTGTGGGTGTGTGGATTATACAGTTTAAATAAAAATGAAAAGTTGGACTAAACAAGTAAGTTTAACAAGGCAGATGTTACACAACTCCCTGTCTCTCTCTTCAAAACCCATGAAGATGAGCCTTTAATTGGTTTATCAGTTAACAGACACGTCTTAAGCTGATAGATGACTTTTCCACTCTGAGAACCGCTTCTGTTCTCCGTCCTCATATCTGCTCGCAGGACAGTTTATTTTCCTACAAAGACGTTCTTTCAGTACAGAGGGCTCTCATTGAAGGAGGGTTGGATTTAGGACTTTAGAAGGGCCTTCTCTAAAGGGGTCAGGCGAGTAGGATCGAGGACACGCATGCGGCCCCCCCCCCCCCCCCCCCCCCCACACACACACACACACACACACACACACACACACACACACACACACACACACACACACACACACACACACACACACACACACACACACACACAAATTGACGATCGGCAGATGCTCAATAAAAAGTGTCCCCTGAACAACTGAGGCCTAACTCGGAGTTCCCCTCAAGACTAGACTCCACAAATGCTGCTGAGAGCAACTTTTGCTAAATAATGGAGAGATATTTATCAATACATGGTAAAAATGTGGCAAAATATGTTACCGGCATACTGTGCAGATACAAATGTCCGCTGAAGTGGAGGACACCAGTCTTGCGACACGGAGCATTAGGGGCCCTGTGTAGATGTAGCATGAACACTGTCGGCTTCGGGCCAATGAAATACCTTAAAAAGCAATAAATAATTACACACTCTACAAATCATGTGTAAAGTCTCTAAAGATACATTTCCCATCAAACTAATCTGTCCTCATGGCTGGGGGTTAAAAAGATGTAGTCCTCCACATAAAAAAAAAAAAAATCATCCATAGCTGACAAATTCAATTATGCCATGTAAAAACATCTTTAATAATCATTGTTTAAGGCTGGTTGGCTCACACCCGTCATGTGATGCTGGTGCCTTGAGCCAATTGGATGTTTGTCTTGATAAGGAGTTCTTTAATGGCTTCTTTGACCCAAATCCTCACTAATCATTTTAGAGCTGTGACAAAGATTCTGGTGGATGGGGGGGTAATATTATTTTTAAGCCTACTGTACAATGGATTAAGCTCCCACCACTGGGATTTGCACATTCCTCCTTTGTTTCCCTTAAAGCTTGTTAAAAAAAATGAGGATATATATATATATACATATATAAAGATATGAACCATATGCCTTTGATATCTGTTTACATATCGTCTTTTCTCTTGTCAAATGTCCCGTTTAATCTTTTTTTAAACTATGAGTGGATTTAACATGATTGGGATCACCTGTTGTGCTGAAAAGAATTCATCTTTGCCTGCATATGGCTCAGTATATAAAATGAAAATCACCCGTTCAGACGGATATTGCCGATATGTTTTTACACTCAGCAAGTGACAGCTACTACCAGTCTGGCAACTCCTCTGCTCCCACCCACTCTCCCATCTGTTGCCCACCTGATCCACACGAACAACTCAACCGTCGAAACAAGCAGACTCACACCCACTATACGCTCTATTCAAAAGAGACTGAGAGGACACTAAAAACATGCACGTAGAAATTTACTTTTTAAGCGTATATCATGCGAGTGTGTGTACATGTATAAGGTAGAGTGTGTGTCGTACGGGAGTGGCGTGCTCTGTCTCCTTTTATTAATCTCCAGTCTCTTGCTCTACTTCAGATGCGGCCTGGCACAGCTGGTGATCACAGCAGCACGTCGCTCCTCTCCTCTTCTCTCAATTCTTCTTTACTTAACTCCTCCTCATCGGAGCTCTTCTCCTCCTCCTCAGTCATTCCCTACATATTTGTCCAATCCTTTTCCTATGTGCTCTTCTTTCCCTATTTCCTTCCCCTCGTTCACTTTTATTTTCCGTCCTTTCCTTTTCACTTCTTTCTCCCCTCTCCTTTCCCCCCTCTTGTCTACTCTCACCCTTTCTTTCCTTAACTTCCTTTTCTCTACCCTCCTTACTTTTATTCCCTTTAACATTACTTTCCTCTCCTTTTCGATTGTTCTCCTTTCTCCCCTCAACTCTCATCCCTCCTCCTTTCCTTTTCCCCCCTCTACTGGTTTATAAACCTTAATTGATGATTTACAACATAGTACAATAAACTGTATACTTGTATACTGAGATAGTGTTTGGTGTCAGGTTGGAACCTGGTTGCAACTCACAATTCTTTTCATGATCAATTAATGTTTAATTTGTGATGATTATTATGTTTATAGTCTATACAAAGGCAGCAAATTGTGAAACATGGAGATCACACTTTCCCAGAGCCCCAGGGTGACATATTTAAAATCATGTTTTATCCAACCAAGACAGGCATTTGGCTTCATGTTTAAAAATCACGTTGGCAGAAATATACATGTACACCTGACCTGACATTATAAAACCGTCTGCTAAAATCAAGCCTGTCTTACAGTTATGTACAAAACTCCTCATCGTCCTTCAATGTGCAGAAACTAGGTCTCTCCCATCTCCAAGCAATAACATCTTCCCAAAAAAAAAAAAACACAACAAAAAAACCATCTGTCTTTATGGAAGGCAGAGAGAATAACATCTGCTCTCTCAGAACTCTACCAACAGCAAAGTGTCACACTCCAGACACGGCTTTAACTTTCCAATTCATCAATCCTCAGCCAGTCATGTTAATTTAATGTGTTCCTGTCCCTTAATGAAAACAGCCACCCAAACACGTCCAGCTGTGAGCTAAGGGTGTGGGGGCGTTTATGTGCCTCCCGCCCCCTAACCCGACATCATCGCCGCAGGGTGCTGATGCTATTAACCCAAAGCATACAGAACAATATGATGCTAATTGTATTCATTTGGCTGCAGCTTCCACAGCAGTCTCAGAGAAGCTAGCGAGGGGTTTAGGAATCTAACCCTAGACAAAAAACCCAGGATGGCTTCATTAACACGTGCACCTGCATACTATATTGGTGTTTGCTGGGAGTGAGCTTAACAAACTCTAGGGATGAATTAAAAAAAAAGCATTGTTTCCCTCGTAGCAGCAGCAGTGCCTGTGGCAGTGCAGGGGCTGATAACCAAAACCATAATTACAGCATAATATGCAGTGTTATAAACTTCAGATGTGCAAACCGATTTTCTCGCAGCATTTCCTCAGTATATCAGGGATGGTGTGGCAAGAACCAAATCCCACCCATATGAGCTCATAGTGATGCTATATGCAGTTTTGTGACGTGTTTTGTTCAAGGTGAATAATTAGTCAATTAGTCAAGAACAAATGAAATATATTTGCTGGCTCCATGTTCTCAAAATTGTTTAACACTTTAATGTATCACTGCATATTCCATATCTATTAGTTTTGGATGCTTGGTCAAGACAAAACATAAGTTCTTCATGTTGGGTGTTCAGTACTTGTGATGGGCATTTTCCACTACTTTATTCAAAATATATTTCACAGGTAAACAATGAATAAAAAAAAGAATTATGGATAGCAGAGCTACGACAATTAATTGATTATTCATTCAACAGAACAACTTTAACACTCGACTAATCGTTTGTCTTTTTTATTTGGCAGAAACAACCAAAAACAAAACAAGCAATTTGAAGGCATCACCAAAACCATTAATTAATAAAGAAAATAACATCCAGTACAGTTTATAACATCATGTCAATGTATCATATACACATATACGCTACACAAGATGCTGTTTAGATCACAATATTTTTAGGAGAAACAATTAATTGATCAAAATATAATAGCATTTCCATGTACATTTACTTTGCATTTACTTTGGTGTCCAATTCTTCTAAAATGACACATCTACAGTTTCAATCTCACCTGAGTGAAATGACAGAAACTAGACCTCAACCCTAATCTGCTACAAACAGCCAGAAAAACAACATTATGCATCTCCCGCGTCTGGAAATTGTGTCATCACTTAAGGCGACAGAATGAGGATGAGAGCCCACCATAAGCTCCATCACCTGACTTGTGTCTAATGGGCCGTGGATGAATGGGAGCGCGGGAGAGTGACGATGACACTGCATCTGCCATGAGTAATGGCTCAGCGCTGGCTCGGCACTGACAAGTCTGGGGACCTGTCACAGGAGACTGAGGTCATGACTTGTGATGTCTCATGAGGAGGGGGGGGGGGGGGGCAGGGGCTCACCAACGGGGATGGTGGTGCCAACGCACGATACCTGCCGTGCCATGGGCACGCTACAGCATTGCATCATATGATTCATTTTCAAAATTAGATGCACTCCTTGTCATACTAATCAATTATAGCCCAGGTATTTTTAAATAAATGATACATAATATAATATTTTTATAATATTATTTTTAATGTGGAAAGATTAATTTGAGGTGTGTCTAATTTCATAAAGTATGCTTGAACATTAGGTCTTTTTCACAGCAGACATTTTGACTTGTTATAATAGGAAAAGCACAGCTGGTTGGATGCTCGCTGCAAACATTAGCATGACATAATCACAGAGTCAGAGAGTGGAATTCTTATTACCATCACAATGATTCTTCCTACAGACTGATTTGGAGTCAGGTGTGATACACACTGGTCACATACCGTACGTTGACTGTTGACGACATGCCTGTTCAGAACGGGCCGAATGAATGGCCTGTTGTGTTGCTACTTGCAGCGCTCTCGACAACCACTTAAACAAACTATTTCACACTCAACACTGCGCTTCCTTGGGTCTTCAGCAATAGACCTGGCATGACATAGTTGCATCACACACACACACCCAAGTCGCGGCTAATCATGGTCAAACAATGGTGAGATAGGCATACAGTCTGGGTCATGGGAAAAGACACCAGACTTTACCTTTACTAGGCAACCTGGGTCTGGAGCTGCCAACTAAAAGGGCCCTAAACATCTAATAGATCTATTATGATGATTAGATGTGAAGATTATTAAATGTTACTATTCTAACTCATTATACCCTGAAATGACTTACAAAAGGCCTCCAAATCACTTTAAAATATGCAACTCAGCTGTGTAGGCCACTTCTTACTGTGTACCATGTACCTCAGAGGACAAAAGAGAAGAAAAGTTTAGAAAATCTAGCCGCTATATCCAGCATAAAGCAGCAAAAGTCAACTGCAATGAGCCGTCTGCCCGCAGCTGTCGACATGAGAGCCCAGACACTCCGCCCCTGCTACACAGAGGGCTGTGTACTCGTTTATTCAAAGTTTATTCATTTTGAATGTGTCGCGTGGCCAAATTCAAATGGGGTCCCAAGCAATACACCCGCCAAGTGTGAAGTAGATCAGAGGAGCGGTTCTCAAGATATACAAAGTGTTCTGCAAACATCCTTGTGGGCCCCAATGAGAATTAAATCACTAGTCTGTTTGTTGGTAATTATCTACCACTGAGCAACAGGACAACCCTGGATGTATGTCATTTTATTTCTTTAAAATCACAATGTGGAAACATTATAGGCCTTATGTCACATTCATATCGGCAGGCATACAGCTTCTATGACATGGTCAGCAACTGATAATAGATTAATCATGTTGTCTAGGCCTCTAAAATGTATGAAAATAGTCAAGCTGTCCATATTTCTATTACATATGACAAGGAAAACCAGCAACTCATCACATTTAAGATGCTAAACCCAGAGAGCGTTTGGGCTTTTGCTTAAAAATTGACTCAAATGATTATTAAATGATTTACTGAACAATCCTTTCAGCACTAATACTGACTGCAAGTTCTGAGGATTCGGCTTAGGAATTTTTAGCAAATGTTTTTTTCAAATCCAAAAGATGAATCATCTTCTTTGATTGACCACCAATCCAATGTCAACTCAAACTGCAGAGTAAATCTTAAGTGTCACCCACTCCGTTCTGCCCTCTTATGTGCCTTTGCATTTGAAGACATGTTGAAAGATATATTAGACAATATTTTGAGAGGGGAAACCATACAAATATCACAAATAACCTTCCATCATTGAACCCTTGAATTAATGTTTTACGGAAGAAATTGATACAAAAAATATTGATCAACAATGAAAGAATAGGAGGCTGTTGCCCCCACCCCACCTACTGATCATCAATAGACCCCTGCTGACTATTAACATATCTACATAGAATACCTGCAAACAAAGAATCAGTGCTGCTTGCCTTTAAGTCAAAACCCTCGGATTGACAGCAAGAGGAGCTGAGCTACATAAGGCAGCATCACTGGCAGACATCACATAATCCTCTCAGCCTGTGGGCCTGCATGCACCGGCCGGCGGCAGCAGCAGCAGCAGCAGCAACAATAAGCACAAAACCCTGCTGCTGCTGCTGCAACCCCCCCCCCCCCCCCCTTACATTCACTCAGCACAACAGCCGATCAACACATTGCCATCGCCTCCCTCTAGTTGCTTTGATGGCTCCTCTTCAAAATGCAGTGCATCGAGGCTGCCTTTGATGCTCAATCCAGATTTTTTTATTTTTTTTAAACACGACAATCTGCTTCCATATTGCTATATTATTTGCACCTGGTCATCCTCGTCAAGCAGCAGCACCGTGCAAATTAAAACGCAGACTTGACACATCCACTGCACCATTATCCTCAAGCTACCATATCGCTACAATGTGTTTAATACTGAAGACAACGGGGGGGCGGGGGGGGGGTATATGCAATCTCCATCTTTAATAAAAACATGTTTTTTTAAAGATAATGAGGCATATTTAAACTCACCGTCTGCTGCAAACCGGCTGCTGTTTCCTCTCCCGGCAGTGTGTGTGTTGATGCTGTAGAAAATGATGAGGTGTGTGTTTGAGGGACCGTGCCTGGCCAGTGTGTGTGCGTCCCTCCTCAGCCGCTGCAGCAGCAAGCTGTGGTCCACACGGCTCCTCCGCTCTCCTCACCAGCTCCCCCGCCGCTGTCAAAAAACCAGCAGCGACAAAGATCGTCTACGCTTTTGTGAGGATGACGCACCCCTGAGCGAAAAACCGTGCCCACTTTCAAGACCGATTCGATATAGGCCTGTCGCTGTGGTGCCTTATTTTCCACTTGGGGGAAATAAATCTGTCAATACATATTTAAGACTACACTTTTTTATGTTTGTTTTATTTCGAAAAGAGGAACTGCATTCAGCTAATCATTTGGTGCCAGCTACGTCTTTGCAAGAATGACCAAAGCACCACATTTCTGCATATGCAATAAATTCATAAATAAAATAAAGCCATCTTTCTGTTGACCTAAATAGATTTTAGTCTAATAAGCATGGCTGCATTGGAAGACTCCAGTCTCTGCCTTATGTCTGGTAGATGGAGGTTATATCAGAGTGAGATCTCTGTATTTCTCTTCAACTATCTGTCAGTCGGTGCCAATCCGGTGCAGAAAGACAGAGAAACAATCTCAACTACAGCGACCCTGTTTTAACAAGCGGCAGCAGTGGGACCTGCAGACAAATATGTGTGAAATAAACAATAACCCCGCAGAGTTCTTTTGTTGTTCCTCACTGTATCTAAGAAAAGCTCTGTGTTCCTGAAATAAGTCACATGTAGCGCTGTGTATCTGTGGGAATCATGAGCACGTTACTGTGTTAGAGGCCTATCTTTTAATCTGTATTGCCTTCTAATATTTAAAACTGGATTGCCGAGATTAAAAGGTTATAATTTAGCAAATTAATAACTGGTTCCTCTGGTATCTTCATGGACTCTATTTGGTAAATACTTAATGCAGATGTTTGTGCAAAATAGTATGAGAAATGTACCATTGGGTACGGGTTTGAGGCGCTTGTTTCTGTTTCTCATGTCACTACTGTCATCTTAACAATAAAGCTTTAAAATGCCCCCAAAAGAATTTGAGTTTGGGAAGTCTGAACAGGGCAGATTAAATGGTGCACGTGAGAACGTTAAATGTGGATAAAATAGATAGAAGGTTCCGGTTCTGGATATTTCCCATGTTGGATACGAGACACAGGTGTTTCTCTGCCATCAACACAGGACAGGTGTCTCATGCAGACACTGACACGGTGGTGTTGGTGTCAAACGGCCCAATGCACATTATCATTACTGGCCCACCAATCAACGTCACATTTTAAACTGCAGAACTCACACGGCAGCTCTGTGTGAGTGAGAGAGTGAGAGTGAGAGAGAGAGAGAGAGAGAGAGAGAGAGAGAGAGAGAGAGAGAGAGAGAGAGCACCCCTTATCCCTCCCACATCACTCACTCCCAACCTGGGACAGACCAAGCATGTCTCACACACATTGAGGCCCTGTCATCAACACCCATCAGTACCAGTAATGTCCACTCTCTCTGTCTACCGGCCAAATGAGTGGTGGAAAAGAATCTACTTGACATCTGTTCAAAGGGCATATTTTCACAATCATGGCTTATTCACACTTCCGGTCATTAGCACAGTGTGGGAAAAATTGAGGTATACATGTCCAGTTTGTTAACATGACAAATGCATGCATACACTCATCCAGGCTGAGGGCCATTAGCAATCACGATTGAGTCGTGTACCGTTGCTACTAGTAATGGTGACAAGTCCTAGGGGAAGGCCGGGACCAAGACAAAGAGGAGTTTTAATATTGGAGCTCTTCTCACAAAAAATGATGAGATGAAAATGTGTTGGGATGTCTGTGTGTATGCAGAGACCTAACAACGTTATGCACCAGCTCACTGAAGTCAATGTGTTATTGTTTTCCATGGGTGGGACTTTGGGAACTTCAAATTATCTTTTCAAACATCTTAATGCCATTAGATTTAAGTTTTACACTGCACAGACATTGCAACGGTTGGCACAGACAGTGTTGTTTGACATTCATGCAGGGCTGTTGGACAAATAGGGTGTGTGTGTGTGTGTCCCTGTAACCAGCTGGCAGAGATCTGTGGAGATCCACACCACCGTGTAAACTGTTCTGCCGTTTCTTGTCAATGAGGAGACATGGCAACAGACAGAAGCGTTGGTTTACAGCGTGACGTTACAGATATACTGCTGTGGACTGAGAAATACTTCGAGGCATTTTGTTATTTCCATTCTCATTTCTGAAACTGGTTGTCTACTATCTATATTCATCATACTGTATATGAAAACAAATTGTGAGCTGAAGCAAAATTGTTGTTTCCGTATCATTTAACATTTTTTGGGATCCACGCCAAGCCTTCTCTAGAGCACTGTGCACTTCAAAACTAGTTTGTACAGGCCAGGATATATTATTGTACCACAATGTCTCTTTGACAGCTACCAGCTTCCTTACTGTTATCATTGACACAACAGCCTTCCCAACTTGGTCAGAGAGCTACATATCCTGAGACGACCCAGGTAAGAAGACTCGGGTCAGCAGGAAGAAAACGTTACCAGATTGAATTTTCCTCAAGCGCTTTGGGGGATTTTGTCCTCTTGCAATGACAGATGGTATGCATGGATCCTGTGTGGGCTTCTCTCACTCACTCACTCACTCTCGCACCCACCCACCCACCCACACCCACACCCACACACCCCCCTCAGGGACTTATTTGCTGGTTTACTTGTGTCATTGGAGCTACCATGTCCTCCTAGATTAAGATCCCGTTTAGGGTTGGTCTCTTTGTTACATAACCGTTTTTATAGACTTGCATCTAAAGCCCATTGGGTGAGCTTCTCACACTTGCACACTGCAAGTGTGAGAAGCTCACCCAATTAAAAAACAAAGCAGAGCCATGACAAAAACAAGGTGAGACGTCTTGTACGAACTTTTTTCCTTGCATGTTTGTTTAAGAACATGGCACATCCTGGCTGACGCTAAGCTAATAAACAGAGCGTGCCAACTGAAGGAGCTTGAAAACAAGAGCAAACTTGAATGTGATGATTATTTTTTGTGCATTACAATGTCAACTGCCTAAAACACACTTACATGGGCAAAAAAAAAAAAAAAGTTTGATTGCATAACATATTTCTGCCAGATCAGGGATAATTTTATGCGAACGTGGGCACACATACATTGAGAGGATTGTAAACAAGAAGGTAACCATATAACAGTTGCTAGGGAACACCATAAGACCAGACGATCTAATTCTGCTTGAGGAGGAGGAGAGACTGACAACAAGCAACTAATGGCGCTGTGGTATAAACTACATATATATAAATATATCTCCCACTCCTTCATGTAAACACAGCCTGGCAGACTTCACTTTACCTTGGCACTTTGGCCTTTCACGCTCAAGGAAATTGCCAACAGGATGCACATCGCCAGAGAGCGTTAATCTCATGTTCACCTCATTTGTCTGACAAACACACTTGAGACAAAGACACTCCAGTCTCCACACAGCTGGAAAGGAGACACAAATTAGATTTTTGTGCTTTGTTTGTGACGATGGAATTTCCCCGCAACATTTATACCTCCGTAATTAAGCTTTCAGATCAACAAAAATATCACCGGAAAAGCGAGCCCTGCAAAAATCAAATCCAGTCCTGTATCGAAACACAAGCAATCAAAACTGTCTTTGTTGTTATAGAAAGTATTTGACTCACAAATGTGGCAAATAGAACGTGGCCCTTCCCATTCTGTGGTTTCTGTATCTAGAACAGTGTGGTACCTCCATGTGGTATCTAGTTATTCAGATAGTTTTAGCTTTACATGCTCATGTTTTGAAGTATACTTACTTTGGAAATATACGCGGTCTTATGCCAACCCAAAACAATGTCAGTGAAGGGAAATATGTTTGTGCTCCTCACTGAAAAACACATGTCAACATAACTTTTTGAGGTAGTGGAAGAAACCTGGGACGATTCGACTGAAACTACCAGCATGGTGAGGGGAAATATGTACGTTTTGTAATTTGGCTGAACTTCAGAAATGATTTTTTACTCTTGCATCTGAAGCAACGCTGCTGGTTCCAAGAAGTGCTTCCATGCACCGAAACTAAAATGTATTTTAATCCAACATCCCATCAGCCCCAGAGAAGTTCTTAGTAACATGAAACTTTGACATTTTCTGCCATGTTGCCAGCTTTCAACCTAGATCCTCTTGTCAGATCGGTTACCTACTGATAAGGCCCTTCTGGAGCAAGGCCAAGTGGAAGCATCATAGACATAAATCAGACCTTGATGTTTGGGTGAAGCTCAAGATGGCATTGAAAAAAAATAAATAAATAAATAAATTGCCATCAATCTATCAGTCAAGCCAGTTCTAACTTTGACTGTTTGACACCAGGCAAGAGGCATCAGTCAAGACATATCATTGTGACGTGCGTCACTGTTGTGGGTGTTTGTAGGGATGCCTCCTCACAGCGTTATTGTTCACGTTGATTGGGGTAACCGCAGTGTGACTGGGAGGAATGACGCTAAGGAATTTCAGTGGATCTTAATGGGATCAAAACAATAAAAGCAGAAAATCAATGTGTGCGATTGGGAAAAGGCAATTCATCATAGCTAGACACTGAGCATTCCTCTGTGACAACTCTTTTGTGTGGCTCTTTGAGAAGTGTGTGTGTGTGTGTGTGGCATCAGAATTTAACAGCAGATAAAACATGAAGTACATTCCTGTGATATATATTCTATATCCACTAAACTTATAAGCAGACTTTTAAAACAAATCATACATAAGTCAAAAGGGAACAATATTTGATCACGGTTTTGGAAACCCAAGTTTTATTTTTTTGTTGCCATTTTCTTTTTCGCATTCCATCAAGCAATGAATCGGGGCAATTAGGATTCTCACAATGTAAAAAGTGTGGGAACACGAGAGCCAGGGCTGAGCTAGGTTAAAAAGCAGAATACTGGGCCACATTGGAGAACATGCTTTGTGTCATGAAGGAAAACAGTAATCGCATTCTGAAACAGATTTCAGTGTCTGTATGTGTCAATACAGCACAGGGACATTACGGTATTTCCTTTGTCGTATTCTCAAATTATAGCAACTCAAGCAATCAAATAATTGACAATTACATCAAATATTTACATTTTCAAGGTTAAGAATTCTATTTTACAAAGTGTATGAGGTCTTTCATCTGTACAGCGTTATGAATAGGTAGTCATGTTTTTGTTTTCACTGTGCAATCATGTATTAATTACATCTTGATGTATTCAAGTTTCTGAAAATGAAAATCAGTGTTTGTTGTTTTTTACAAAATAACTAGTTATATTAACATTATTCTTTATAATATGGTGATGTATTAGTGTCATATACCCTCATTATGCGTTCAGTCAATCAACACTTTTAACTAGCTAAAAATTCAGAAATTTATGAACACATACATTTCACTGATTTCATCGAAGTGTCAAAACTTGCTTAACTCTTTTCAAATTAAATAATTCTGTCTCCATCTTAGACGCATTCTGTCCCACAAAGAACTAATTACATCACATATTTCATTTCACACTATTTACAGAATACTATTGTCTTGTTTAAAGAATCAACATAGTCATACATTTCCCAAACAGTCCTTTAGATGATGATCAAAAGTTTGCCCCCTAATCTTTCATACCGTGGGAGTTTTTACACGCCATGTCTTCTTACCTTAAAAACCCACTTGTGGTCACACTGTTGCCGAGCCACTAACTACAGCTTGGAGACGAAGGGGAGGCCCTTGTACATGTTAGCCTTGAGCTTGGTCCACTCGGCCAGCCTCTGGATGGTGCTCTTCTCCTGGCCCAGCACGCTCGCTGCCTTCCTTAGCTTGGCCTCGTTGCGCTCCAGGTAGCGCTCCCCCTCGCCCTTGAGGAAGTTCAGCTTCTCCGCGCGGCTCTCGTTCAACGGGATGTCCTCGCTCATGTAGGGGTTGAAGCGGAAGTATGTGTCGGGGGGCAGGAGAGCGTCCAGCATGGTGTGCACCTCTGGAAGAAAGACGGAGGAATTTAGCTACAGATGTTGGACACTTGTTGCGGTGTAGTTACTGCACTGAAACCAGAGAAATCGCAGCTCATCACACGGCCTGCGACCACACGCCTCTAATCTGGGGTTTATAAATAAATCTGCATGGGACGTCAAACACATGCAAACATTTTTGTGTGGTCCTACCCTCGGTATCTGTGGCGCTGCTGATGACGTGGCTCAGCTTGGTCTTGAGGCTCGTGTAGGTCGTGCTGTTGTTGCCCGCCGTCTCGTACCGCCCGGTGCCCAGAGACAACACGCACTGCAGCGGTGTGTTGGGCCACAGACACTTACACTCATGGATGGCCAAAGCTGTGGGGTTGTTGATGAGTAGTCCTCCATCCTAAAAGGAGGAGACAGATGGTAAGGGAAATGATAAAAGGGAACTGTGGTTGATGGGATTCCAGAATCTGTAAAGTCACCTTGCGTCAGTCATGTTTGCTTACTAAGCAAGGTTAATGCACATATAGGACACTTTGTATGTATAGGATGGGCCTCTAGTTGTAATGTATTTTGTTGTGACAGCCTGTAGGGGACAAACGGGGTGAAGTGGACAAGCTGTCCTGGAGTGGTACAGCTCTGGGCCCGAGGAAAAGAAGCTCCCTGGCCAGAGATGTACTGCTCTGGCAAACAGCCCTGTTTATTCAGAAGTAAACAAGAAGTCTTTTAAGCAGCTAAAATAAGTAATTTTTTTGTAATTTGGTCTGAAATTCTGTTAAATAAAGAGTCTACTTGCTGCATTACTCTGACTTAAGTGTTGTTGGTACAGCATATTATATTTGAGAATTCTAATCTTCTTAATTTAGAAGCTAATCACACATTCTGTGCTAAATACTGTTACTGGATTCATGAAAGAGTTGCAAATCTCAGTGGTGCCAACAATGACAGAAAGAGGACAATCAAGCTGAATGGATGCCTGGACCAATTTAGTGCTAAATGCTCTTTCTCAGCCTTTCCCCGAGTCCAGTTCTGGATTATATCCAACCACTGAAGGGCTTTTTGCTGGGATTAATAGACATGGTGAGTGTGGCACACAAAGAGGTCCGACACTCCCCAGCCAGGGGTACAGGTCAGTTCCACGCCTCTACAAGGGGTGGGCAGGAGAAGAGGCTTTAATCCCCTCCCTCCCTCCCACCCACCCACCCAAACAAACAAACAAACAAACGTCTGTCTATGGAGGACCGGTCCACTCTGCTGCCCTGGTGTCATTATGGGACAATACTGCCCAAAACATATCATTCTTAGTCTAATAGTAAAGCTGTTCACCCTCAAGCTATTTAAACAGTGGAACACAGTTTGCATTTTTTGAGAGCGCAGGTTAATTACACAGCTGCTCCTCAGCTCTGACCCTCAACCTCTCACCCTAGGGTCTAACTTAACTGAATGACAACTAGCCTGCATCTAATGACATAAGCTAAATGCTGCAGCATCATCATCAAGCAGGCAAATGACTGCTATTGCCTCACAATGATTGTTTGCTATGATTAAGAACTACAGCTCTGGGAGAATATTTGAATGTTACCTATACATTGAGTCTGTGAGATAGTGTCTGCTGGCCTGCGATGGCAGAAATTTCCTGAGAAATACCGCTGCTAGTGCTGAAAACTAGAGTAGTAGTGAGACCAGTGGGTGGCAACGGTAGCTCAAACTGTCTAGTGTGGAACACACACACCTCATTCATTCTCCATCCCAGTGTGTGGGAAACAACTCAAAACAGACACTTCAAACGAGCAGCTATCATGCTCCTATGAAACATGTTAGCATGTTAATTAGCATGCTAACATACAATATGATCAAATTTCTGTGTAATACATTAGTAGCAAAGCTAGCAACCTTTTGGGGGTTAGTAGTGGCAGTTTTTAAATTGTGATTTAAACACTGAATCTGATCAATAAAACAAACAGTTACAAATATGTTAAAAATGGTATTTTAGGTGCTGGTTGGCTAATAAACAATAATCCTGCAGAAAAAAAACGGGTGACAATCATCCCTGACAGGTGTATTTTTATAGCAAACATTCACTGTTAAAAATGAGTAGCTGGATAAGCCTGAGCTCGGGCAAACGACTAGTAGGTAATTTGTTTTCATTCTAACTGCAGAGCAGAATCAAGGCGTAGGTCTATAAACATGCAAAGTGGGACTGGAGATTAGGATCTGCTAATGACTAAAACATTGGGCTGTCAACCAGAACTCTGGCATTAGGAAATGGCAGGGGAGAGAAATACTTGTTAGAAGCAGGGACAAGGCTAATTTTGCTTAAGTAGGTTATCAAAATGAAGCTAAGCCTGCAGCATAATTGCTGCCCATAAAGACCATCTTAAGATATCTGGCCTAATAATCAAATGACATGAAATAAAGGCACTCTGTGATATGGACCCAAGCGTTATAAAAGTGTTACAAAAATACATTAATGCTACAAATACTGTAGTCATTTATCAGATGCCTCAGCAGCCTGTTTTTCATTAAATAACTCCCTATTTAAGCCTAAAATCTACCATTATTATTTTTCTGGAACAATCCCATTGGCTTTTTCTTGAGTGAACCAGGGCTAACTTATGGGGTTGGCCCACAAAAGTACTTCATCCCTGCAGCACTCTATTCTGTTTAACAAGTAAGGGACTGCCTTTAAGTTTATGGGTTCGGAAGAGTGAAATAAATTTTCACACATACCCTTGATGTGCAAGCACAGAGTGCAGTCTAAGCTCAGTGCTTTTGTCCTTGGCACTAGGCAACGCAGTGCCACAGCGGAAGTGTATTGATTGGTAAGATTTCAAGGAAATGACTCCCTCCCACTAAACGTGGGCTCTGAGACATGCGACTTCTTAGATCACTATGGTGATCAGTGCCGCTGCTAGCTGCTATCAACCTCCAATATACTAAAACAGAGCTGAACTTATCGCAGACATCCCCCACCTCTCTCAGGTCCATGTCGTACCTGATGCAGGTCTTTTCCCAGGACAAATTCCTTGAAGTAGCCTGGAGCGGCAGAAGAGGCCCTGATGGCCTGCCACATCTTGTGGTTGCAGTCTCCGATGTAGTGGGATCTCACTCCTGGCATGAGTGTGTAGTTCCTAAACGTGTAGGCCTTCAGAGGTAAACCCCTGTTCACAATGGTGCTCACTGCTGACACCTTGTGGACACAAAAAGGGCACATTTAGAGAGGAAAATGTGCACTTCAACAAGGCACGCTGGTGTGTTCCTTAGTCCTTTGCGGTAAAATATAATTTATTTTAAAGATCTGACAACATGAGCACTTGTGTGTCTCTCACTATGGTTATACTGCAAATAATCCTCAAATAAAAAGAGCTGAAAAGTTATTTGGCTTACTTTAGGGCAGTGTGGGTCCCTGGCACTCTCAAACATACGCCCCTCACCCATGCGTTCCCTAAAAACACAAACAGATTAAAGACACAGCCAACTATATATACTATATATAGACTACTCCAGTGTCTTTGAAATCCAGGATGAAAGAGAGTTGTAAAGGAATGTAAATACAGGATTAAAGAGCCCTGCAGACTAACTTGAGGATGTTTTCCCATATTTCGCTGTCATAGAACGCATGGCTCCAGCCCATCTTAACGGTTCCGACGATGACATTCTGTTTGAACACATCCGAGCCCAGCTTCCTGTACATCTCCTCGCACTCCTCTACGGGGATCTGAAAAATTCCCAGCATGAAGGCCAAAATGGCACCTAAAAGTAGAGCGGAACAACTGTGATGTGCCGTTGAGGAAGGGAGTATCAGGAGTTCACATACATTCCAGTGTAAGAACACTAAACATTGATGACAATATACCTGTGCTGACTCCACAGATGTAGTCAAACAGCTGGTGGATTCGTTTTCCAGTCAGGTTCTGCAGTTTCTGGAGTGTTTGTAAGGCCAGCAGTCCCCTGTAACAAAAGGCACAAGGTTTACAAACCTACACTGACAAAAAAATGCAGCTGTTAAGTTTGATCCACTAGAGCGAACATATAGAAGTGTTTTTTTCCCCAGTAGGCCTGCAATGAAAGGTCACTTTGTATTTCTCTGTAGTGTAATAGAACCATATTAGTTCCTATTATTTGTGACCTATCAATCCAGCAGTGAAACCAGCTCTGTAGCTTTGTTTTCTCTGGATATTCTGTTGGTACTTCCGGTATAGCTTTACCTTGTTCCGCCTCCGTCTATGGCCAGGACCCGAATTCCTCTGCCTTTGACTGGTTCGGCGTAGCCAACCAGGGCCAGGGCTTCTCTCACAGCAGCCTGAAGAGGCAGATCTCTGGCCTGGCGCAATCGCAGCAGGCAGGGTAGCACACTCTCCTGAAAAGGTCACAAACATACTTGACTAAGACTTCTCTCTTAAAAAAAAAAAAAAACACATTTAAAGACTGTGCAATACAATCTGACATTACGCTGAGCTGCAGGGTACATTCGAAAAATAATTCTGCTGCTAACCTTGATAGCCACACCTCGCGTCTCGGGGAACTCCAGGAGGTGAACGCTGAGCTCCTCCACCCGACTGGTGAGGAGCTTGACATCAGTGACTCTCTGCAGGCCTTTCACCAGAGCTCTGGTCCTGTTGTCTACACCCACCCTGGCTGCTATCTGCGTGACAAATACACACCATGTACAACACATTAGGACCATCTGACACATTTTAATATAAAAATGTCTTTAACGTATCAACCTAGCAATAACAAGTGAAATTATAGTTTTATATTTTGATTTTGGACTGCCCTAAGAGTTCCACTTTCGTTAGAGCCACACCGAGCGCCTAACCTTCTCTCTTTGAGTCAACAGCTGCTGCTTCACTTTCTCCTCCTCACTGTCTGTCTTCTGTCTTGCCTTGTCCACAGCGGGCTCCTCCACGGCAACTGCAGAAGCCTTGTCTCTTTCGGCTGCAATGCTCTTGGAATCGCCTCTGAATTTCGGGACCAGGGGTGCGATGTAGCTGCCGACAAACGCCTGAACGCTGGGCCGAGGGTAGGAGAGGTAATGGGTGAAGCCTTTTTTAGAGGTGATAGCAGGTGCAGGGATGGACTGAGCTGCACTTTCAGATGCAGGGATTTCAGAGGAGGGCATCCCTGCTGGAGAGACGAGCTCTTCTGATGGTGATGGAGTTGGAGGAGAGGTAGTGGGTCCTTCAATACTTTTAGCCTCTGCCACTGGCGACAAAATAGGAATGTGGTCTCTAGCTGTCCGAGCGACGGCACTGAGAGTGGGCTCAGAATGCTGCCGCTGTGGGGGTCTGTTGTCTCCTTCTTCCTCTTGCTTGCTGGTGCCAAAGTAACTATTGATGTGCTGAGCTAGAGTTTTGTAGGTCTCATCCATGTTGGTGGACAGAGCTGCTGGGTGAAACAGCGGCATAGATTGTTTTGCCATAGTCAGGGAAGAGCTCGGTGCAGCCACACTCGCTGCCGAGGCTAAACTGGACGTGGACTTCTTTGTGGCAACAAAAGGATTTTCTTCCTCTTCTGTGGTCCTCTCGCAGCCTTCTTCTTCTTCTTCTTCCTTCATGGTGGTTTCAAGTGGCGAGGCCGTAGCTGTGTTGTTAGAGGTTAAGGTCTCGGCTTTGACCAGAACCTTTTCCGCTTGGGTGCCGTCGACCGCTGCACTTCCAGGCTTGAGGCGGGAGAACTTGGAGATGAGGTCAGTGCTGCCTACTGCCTTGGTCACGCTGTCCAGTGTGGTCCTGATTCGCGACATGCGTTCGCTGTCTCACTTGGAACAGAGGTGGAGAACTTGAAGTTTATCAGGCAATGGGATGCTTAATATCTGTGCCATCATTGTGGCAGTCTATCTGCCATCAGCAGCTTTTGGGTAGAAATTACATCATTTTGCTGCTTGTTTTAATGTTTCCTGGGAAAAAAGAAGAAGATTGAAAACAGTGAATATCAATATTTTTAGGAGCCAGCACATCACACTGCAAATGGAAAAGTAGGCCAACAGAGGGCTCCATTTGCATCCTGGTAGCCATGGAAACTGCAACAGCAACAAAAGCAGATGCAGACAACACCTTTCACAATCTGACAGCCTAAATCCTCCAGTTCCCAAACGCCCTGTACGGTGTTCACTGCTAAAAAGACGGGATGGAAGAGGACCGGCTTTCATTGAACCCAAATCCCTCGACAGAGTCAGCTCTACTTGTGAAGACTTTGCTGGAGAGACACCACCACGCTGTCAGGGAGCAGGTGGATGACTCTCCGGACAGTGAGAAGATCACCATCAACTGGGTGGCCAGCAAAGACTTCACAGCCGACGTGGGGGAAAAGCAGATTGCGGAGTATATTCAAACGTGGGAGATGCAACCCTGCTGGGTTTACAGTCTGGCCTTCCTCTCCTCAACCGAGGAGGAGCACCGTACCTTCTACCACTACCAGGCCCGCTTTAGCACCCCGACCTCGCGGAAACCGATTCAGGTGACGGCTAGCGTCTATTTCGTCGTTGGCATGTCTAAAGTCAAACCCCAAACTCTGCCCGTGGAGGTGCACTTCGTAATGGAGTCGAACCGGCTGGTGCACACACCCGGGAGGACCAGGTTCAGAGAGAAGTGGCTGGCGGACGTGATTGAGAGCAAGACTTTGCTCCGACGAGAGGTGGACCTTTGACCGTGTTTGGCAGCATTAAAATCAGACAGAATGTCTTTGAACTCCCTGTTGCTCTAATGAGTATCACTACACGTCGAAATAAAATGAAGTAACGTTTTGTTGGGCCCCTTTTCAGTGTCTGTAACGTTAACCCGCTGGCTAAGTGAAGCTAGGGTGAAGGTATTTTCCCGTTAAAGCTAACCCAAACCTATCCAAGACACCGAAGCCGTCTGCGTTCGATAATATGCTTTAAATAACACCTCACGAGCGTTTTGTTTGAAAGCCGTTCTTGCTCGGCAGATAGCTGACAAATGCAACGTGCACACTGGAAACGTTAGCTGCTGTTGGCTAACGTTGCTTAGCTTTAATAGAGAGCACATAGTCGAATTTTACGCAATGTCATAAAATAAACAAACTTCTTCTTACCATAGGAATCCGAGACGGTTAAATATGTGGACAGGACATTTCATTCAATGTGGTGCTGGACGGGTACAGCCTACGTACGTTAGAGGGGGAAAAAGAAAACAGGAAAAAGACCGGATGTGACGACTTCGTCCCTGGACAGTGCAATGCTTTAGTTATGCCACTGAGTGTCGACAAAACATCTTTGGAATAAAAAAGAACAAATATTTCGCTGCAAAAAAATTAGCAGCACTTGCAATGTAAAGATATCAATAATCCACAGCACAGTATGCACAGTATGTTTATGCTTTCAAGATCACAGTTGGCTTGAAGTAATTCATCATTCAAACGTCTTGTTACTTGGGTAGTGGTTTGTGACATAAAGAACACATAGCATCTCATGTTGAAAATGCTTCTTTGAAAGAAATAATGAGAGTTAATGAATACCAAGTTCGATCAATACCTAATGCTATGCTGCACAATAGGCCTTTCTCACAGGAGACATTTTGACTTGTCCTACAAAGAAATGCACAGGTGTTACTAATAACACTACTAATGGCTCTATTGACTGCAGGTGTTCCAGTAAAAGTGACAGTGGGCCACCATGTATGTTACCAGGACCCTGAAATCAAAGAAACTAAATGGAATTCAGCCATCATCGTTCAATTACACCTTTTTCCTGCTGTGAAAAGGGCCTATTAACTGGCTTTTTCTTGAATAACATGCACACCTACACACACACTTGCCAATCACTCCTTGTTGTTCATAATGGCTTTTGAATCAGCAGGGTGACACAGCGTGTGAGCCAGTGCACAATTTTTTTTTTCTTCAAATAATTGTCCCCAACAATTCACAAGATGATCATTTTGCAGTCAACATGGAACAAGTGATGTGTGCACTGATAATAATATACCATCCGTCAGATACACTCCACTGTACTGGTTCACATGTTCACATGGTGTGGAATGAAAGCGCTTCTGTCCAGCTGTTCACTTGAAAATCACTTCTTTTAGGAGGCGCAGCGGGGGCTTTAAATGGCCAAAAATTCAGTGTCAAGGGACAGCAATCATGCTAATGGTAAGTGGGTAGAAAGTAGAATGGTTATACTCGGATGGTGAAATGTAAAATGGGTCACACTAAGACCAGTGAAACTGATGCCTTATGCCGTCACTATTATATTTATTTATTGTTTTGCAGCATAAAGCCATGGAAATAATGGAATAAACAAATAAAAAGTTAGTCAACTATTGCACTTGCTTTGGAAGCAATACCTGAAGCTTTTTCAGGTACACTATGAACTCTTCTTCAAACAGCTTCAGTATTATTAATATTACTGTCTCCTTTTGTTGTCACTCCTCCAGCATGGGGATTGTACTGTATGTCCTGCACAGGTCTCTCCATTATGCTACACTGTAATGCACACTTTGATGAAATATATAGAGAGAAAAAAAATAAAGACAGACCTTTTCTGTGTAGTGCATGTAGTGGTTCTTTGAAGAAACACTTTGTGCATCAAAGTCAGCTATTAACTCATCTTGGAGAGTACCACCTGTGAAAAAGGTATTGTGATCGCTGAGCTTTGAAAGCTCTGAGAAAATGATCATGGTCTCATCCTGAGACAAATATCTGTCCAAAAAACCAGTGTAGAACTGGGGGTGTTGAACAGACAATCAGACCAGAGTATTGAGACAGAAGCAGAATAATTGAGTTGCATTATAGGAACTGCAGGCTATTATGTATCTTGCAAGCCCTATAATTGTATCACTGCAGTACCCCTTTCATTCATATTTCTCAATTTTGAAACGCATGACCTTGACACTGCACAAAGTAGTGTCCTGATGACATTTTGAGTGCGACAAGACAGCTTTATTCACACTTTGCTTTCAGCTCTCAGCCTCCATTTATTTATCTGCCACTGCAATCCTAATGTCAGAGCTTCCATGGCAACTCCTTGTCCCTAATAGCAGTGAAGTACTGTCTGATGCTTCGTTTTCACCATTATTTCAAGTTGTTCTTGACTCAGTTGCTCCTTCAATACTTATTAGGGATTTGGGATGAACTGCGATGAAGAGGTGCTGATCATTTACAAAGGAGGTCTGAGGACAAAACATGAATGTTTAATAAAATAGATTTGAATACTAATTATTAGAAATGAATAATAGGCCAGAGCATAATCCTGCATTAGATGTAGTAAGTAAATATTATGTACAATGTGCAGATCATTTAGCAATTGTTAATGAGCCATAACTAATTTTGAAGATGAGTTGCATGAATAATTAAAGGTTCAGTTCGTATTTTGAAGTTATGGGTTTGATTATTGAAAATGACACGTGAGACCAATCTCGTCTTTTTTTCCATTGGGGTAAATTCTAGTCATATTTGTGTATGTGTCTATTTCTGTATGACATGTTCCTGAGAATCAGTCGTCACTGAGTAGACTGACCCCCACTCCTCCAAGTCGATGGCTTTCCTTTCTCGTAGCCACAGTCAATTGCAACACGCGCGCAAAGAAGGAAAATGCCTCTGCGACAACACTAGATAATGTCAGTTGACGTTTTTGATGGGAAATACTGGAAACATCCGGAATGGGTTCCAGCAGCAACAGTCCAGAAAAGGCAACAGGTGAGGTTGGAGAAGTGTATGGACATTTTGCACTCATCAAAGCTGTGATTTTGGGTTTGGTTTTTGTTCTTGCAACATGTGGCAATCTTTTCTTCTTGGGCACACTTTGGAAGAGGCGAAAAAGAAACACAAAGACCCAGCTGTTTCTGTTGCACCTGTGCCTGGCAGATCTGGTGGTCGCTTTTTTCCAAGTCCTACCGCAGTTTCTCATGGAAATTACGCACAGCTTCCGAGGCACTGACTTCCTGTGCCGGTCCGTGAAATACTTGCAGGTGGTCGGGATGTTTGCCTCCACGTACATGATTGTCGCCATGACCATAGACCGGTACCATGCGGTTTGTAAGCCGATGGTTTCCTTCTTGAAGGGCTCGTTTCGGAGATACCTCTCCATAAGCGCAGCGTGGCTCATCTCTCTCGCCTTCAGCGCTGCTCAGATCTCCATCTTCTCTCTCCAGGAGGTGGGGGAGAACCTGTACGAGTGCTGGGCCACATTTATTGAACCGTGGGGGAGCAGGATCTACATCACCTGGATCACTCTGTCAGTGTTTGTCCTGCCTGCAGTCATTGTGCTTTATTGCCAAATAAGAATATGCACAACAATCTACTTCAACATGAAGAGAAAGGCGCTGCAGGCGGGGCGCACACGCACGAAGGGGGTGTCCAACGCCATGCTGAAGACTGTCAAAATGACATTTGTTATTATAATGACATACACAGTGTGTTGGAGCCCTTTCTTTGTTGTCCAGCTGTGGTCTGCATGGGGCCCCAGCAGTGCGCCTACTCAAGGTTTGTCTCAGTGAGGACCAAAGATGCCTGTAACATAATATTTAATGTCACTGTGGTGTAGGCCTACAAGTTATCAATAAAAAATAGAAAACGTGTAAACACTTAAATATCCTGTCTCTTTTTCTCTCACAGGTCCAGTGTTTGCCATCATCATGTTGCTGGCCAGCCTCAACAGCTGCACCAACCCTTGGATATATCTCTACTACACCTAAAAAAAAAATAAACATGGACTTTGCTTCATATCCAGGAATACGTCATTTGAGATACAATCCAGGGCCTGACTAACTCCACATGAAGTCCATCATGGATGGATAAATGTTGTTGCATCTAACTGGACTAGTGTCAGCATTACGATTATGAGAATTGGCATCTTGCAGTATTGTGGCCAGTTAATGTTTCAGTGTTCTCATAAATAAAACACCCATCATGCATGCAAGAAAAGCACACATTTTTTAAATGTTTTAGCAGAATAGTTTGCCATGGAATAAGCTTAGACGTGGTGCTTGATGCATATTAATAATATGCTGGCATCTTTTCCCCACACGTAACCCTTGTACAGAGTGGAATACCTTCTTTTATTCAGTGCTGGAGGAAATAGGATTTTCTAAATAAACCCGCAATAGAAATAGCAGCCAAGACATAAAGCAACATTAATCTTTGTACACATATACAGAGAAACATGATGCCAGGCTATTCATCATCCTCAGACATGTTTAACATATTTATGTATTTGATATACTTTAATGTACTGTAAATGTTTATGTAATAAAAATGTAAACTGCACACATCTATTTGCATCTTTTCCTTCTGCTTAACCTTTCTTTGTCTGATCCAAATATACAAATATAAAGTGCAATAAATAAATGATAATTTACTATTAACAGCATTGGCACCCCCTGTAATATGCCTGCAATAGACAGGGGAATCTTCATTTTTTTTCTGTTGGAATTTGTCATTGCAGAAAAAAAGGAATGTTTTTTTTAGTGCTTTTAGGCTATCATAAGGCCTTCTGGCAATATAACCTTCTACTTTTGCTTATTTTATCTATCAATTGCTTTTATTTTATCATGAACATGTTATTCTATAGTTTTTATTGATCGTCTTTTACATTTCCCTGGCTGTGAACGGCTTTGTAAATCTGTTAATATTGCACATTTCCAAACAAAGCTTAGTATTATTACTCCACTTTGAAAGGACAAAATCTGAGCGATAAGTGCACGTCTTGATCGTCATCACAGTGAATCGCATGTCATCAGTGTGCATTAGGGGACCAATGCAGTGGTGTTTTGTTTTCCTGCCGAGATGCTGAGCAACATGATTACAACAATTTAATCTCATTATTCAGAATTTTGAGAATCCATTATCTTAATCCTTGCTATAGCCCAGTCATTCTTCACCTGGGAAATGTCACCTTGCCTCCTGTTCATATGATGCAAAAACCCTGGAGCCATTTGAAATTGCACTTCACAAATCCTTTCACATGTACAATCAATTACATTGAAATTGATTTGAGACCATTTCACCCTCTCCCCTGTCTCTTAATCACATTTAAGATCCCTGCATTTGCCCTCGCAATATTCTGATCTGTTCCACAGATTCTGTGACCAGGCCTGCAACAGTGCAGAGACCGCCGATGGCTCATCCTGGAAAGCTGCTTCAAATAGGATTAGGCACCTCACTTGGCCAAAATACTATGATGACTAATTCAAAGCCCAAGGGTGGAAAAGTGGAAAATAAATCCTGCAACTGGTTCATGTTCACGTCATTGTGGGGGGGTTTAAAACAATCACCAGGGACATAGCGGACACAATCCCCAGCCCCCCTGAGCGGCACATGGAAACACGTTTATGACACACTTTATTCGACAGAGTAAATCAATCGCTGATTTTTCTGTAAAGCAGAACATTGTTGGACTGGAAGGAGATCCCACAGAATGAAAGGGAGGGGTATCGGCAATCAAGGATCGACCGCATAAGAATAACAAAAAATGAGCCTCTGCTTACATGGAACGTGAACAACAAAGTCAGCGTCATCACATCTGAATGAGGTTTCGAGCAGTCGAGAGTTGATTTGAATAAACACAGCAAGCAGCAGCTGTAAATACCAGAGCTCATGAGGAAATCATTTTGCCAGTTGTGCATCAAGGTATTAAAACGGTTTGGAGCATAATGCATGGTAAGTCATTAATAAGTTATGATATATAACTGAGATCCAACCATGAAAACATGTAAATATGTATCAGGGATGCATAGCAACAAGCCACCATGAATCAATGCTTCAATGAAGATTTGAAACGCTTCCTGTGGCGATGGTCCTACAGCGCCACCATGTGGACAAACACAGATCACTTTTTAATTTTCTCACAGCAGATTAAAGCACAGGTGTGATAAATAACAATAATGGCTCTGTTCTATATAAGTGCCTCAATAAGCCAGGATCTATGTATAGGAGCATATGCAACATTGCAGCAAAGTGATTCAATGGTAACAATCAGAGCAACATGGATGATATATAATCTTCCAAAATGCTCTGCTTCTCTTTAAACACGGCGCCGTCTCTCTTCAGGAGGACTACCTCAGTCTCCAGAGCACGGATTTTGGCCATGGTGCTCTCCTCTCTGCGATCCAGCTCCAAGATCTTTGCGTGCAAACTCAAGATCTTACGCCAAAGCTGATCGTTGTCCGTGTTCGATCTGCAGTACGAGTGCTCGTGAACAGAAATGTGTCCCCTCTCCTCCAAGAAGCAGGCCGTGGGTCCGTCCTTGACCATCTCCACAGGGACAAAGCTATAAGTCTGGCCCAGCGCCGCTTGGAGGGCTGCTGCGTCCACATCTTCCTCCCCATCTGAGAAAAGGCCCAGCGACTCGCAGCACAACACGGTCACAAACGAGTCAGTCTGCTCTTTAGGAGGGAGCTCGCTGCGCGGGGACAGTGCGAGGCGGGACACCGTTGGTCTTCCACCATCACCTGGAAACTCACAAGGAGCAGTCCGCATCTCTGAGAGATCTGAACGACGGGAGATCCCAGTGTCCGACACCAAAGGTAGCTCAAATATCCTCTCAGTGTCTTTGGCGACGATGCTGTTTGTTGTACCCGGCAGGACCTTTTTACACATTCTGCTCAAAATGAGCGGCCTCTTGCTGAGAGGAGCCGGCTCAATGTCAAAAGTCATGGGTTTGGCCTTGGGGCTTCTTTTAATGCTTGGAACGTTTTTCTCGCCACCCTGAAATGAAAAAAAAAATGAATCTAGTCAATCACAGGCAATGCAATACAACACAAAATGAAGTTCAGGCTTGTTGCACACCAAAAACTCTCCAGGAGTCTAAAGCTTCGTGGAATTTCCTGAAAGTGAAAGTGCGCTCTTCGTCTTTCAGAAAGTGTTTAAATAAATACTAGCGAGTTGGTCCAGAACTAAGTTTGTCATGTGCAGCAAGCCCTGACTTTATAATAGAAATGTGACGACTGTCGAGACAAATGCATACGTCCTCAGTGGAGGGAAACATGGTCGGGATGGCTGTGCTCTTCAGGTAGCGGATGCCCCATCGAATATCGAAGCAGTCCTCAGTAAAATGTTCACTGCACAGGTACTGATGTCGACTCGGGGTCCAGTCCTCCCGCCTCATGTTGTCCACCCATCTCTGAAGCCTGGACTTGTCTTGCAATGGAAACCTTTGGGGGAGGGATGAAGGAAACTTAAAGTAAAGGGCTGGCTTGAAACAGAAGCTGTTCATGGTTTCTATATTAGTTGCCACTTGGATGTGGCATTACCTCAAAAGTTGTCATTCCTCCACATTCACTCTATCAGTCTCAGTCTCACCTTGTACCATTACAAGAGGTAACCATTACATACATTAATATACTACTGACATGACATTATTGTCAACCTCTCACTGCCTCTAGAACTACTAATATCTTTGAGTGAAGATTCTAGGGGTAACAGAAAAGAGGTAATTGCAGCTAAACCTAAGAAAATTTAACTTGGAAGCCCATAAAACAGAAATAAGACAACTTACGGGTAAAAGCTAATTCTTTTGTTGTCTTGGCTAGTTGCAGCTCCCCCGCGGTTTCTGCAAACTTTCACAGCGCAGTACCGTGGCATAACTGCAGCGAAACTACATGAACACGCGTTACAAAGACAGCTTTCTTGGTTTTTAAAAACACAAACCAGCTCGTAAACCAACACTTCCGGGTCGCCGTCCTCATAGCGGAAATGACGTTTACTCCGGTTATTACGATAACGTACAATATATGATGACAAAGGGTTGCACAACTACGAAGAATAAATCATAGTAAGTTATGTACATGTCTAATTTAAGCGTCCATCACTTATCTTCTGCCGAAACAATTAGGAGAGCAAACATACATTAAATTATAATACATTTACAATACGATTTTAACTATCAAGATAATTACAGTACCATCTATAATGGAAAACAGTTGGACAACTACAAAGGGGAATTCATAATACGGACACGTTTAAGCGTTTATCATCTATTTAATGCAAAAGAAAAACAAAACAAGGTATTAAACATATAAATGTAATTATATAAATGACGGGGCTGTAATCAAGTTTAGCTCTCACACCTCACTCATAATGTAAAAATAATAGAGCAAAGCGAAGACGGAAGTGTATGCAGCTTAACCTCTTGCTTCGCTTGTATTCTTGGCAGAAACTCCCCATTCTCCGCGTGCGCACTATTTTCACCAATCATAGCGATGTGAGTCACTGTGTTAAGAAAAGGACCAATAGCGTTGCGAGTCGTGGTGTTGTTACTCAGGAATGCAGCTGGTCAACAATCGCTAGCTATCGTTTCCCATCAGCTGGAGCTGTCGGCGGCAGATAGAAGTATTCGCAGGCTGTGCGTGTCACCTCGTCTCCAGGTAATCCCTCTTTTTCCCCCCAATACGTATAAACGATATTTGTCGCGGGTAGCTTTTAAGCAACTGAGGACAAACAAGAGATTATCATTAACAAGCTTATTAAAGGCAGAGCCGCTTTCAAGTTTCTGCCTTCCACAAAAACCCGTGAGTTCCTTGAGCCCCACGCCTAGCAAAGTAACGTTAGGTAATACTGTTAGTATCCTATGTGCTGGCTATTTCTTTGATAGTTCGTTTATCTAAAAGTGTTTTTAACCGTTTTTAAAGCCTACCTGCCTGTGACACGTCGTTGACAGATGGGTCCAACTGCTCTCTTTACAGCCTCAAAGGTGCGACAACCCAACAGTATGGCCACGGCACAGTCGGCGTTGCTGCTAGCTGTGCACATTTTGCTGATCTCCGAGTTCATCCTGGCCAAGAGGGACTACTACGACATACTGGGGGTGCCCAAAGATGCCACCGAGCGCCTGATCAAAAAGGCTTTCCACAAGCTGGCCCTGAAGTACCACCCTGACCGCAACAAGGGCCCAGACGCAGAGGCGAAGTTCAGGGAGATAGCGGAGGGTAAGTGAGTCACCATTCCAGGGCAATGGGGCAAATCATTTTAAGTCTCTGAAATTAGGTAAAGGTTCACTGAGAAATGTCAATGACAGTCCTATAGATAACGTATTGTCTACAGGCGCTAACTAGAGTTATTAAGGTCAAAAGTATTTTAAATTATACATGGGGGTCATCTCCAATAGGACAATAGTCTCTGTTGTTGTACAATAGATTTAACTTAAAAATGTTTTAAAATGTTCTGAAACTTTTGAGTGATGTAATGCGTCTGTGCCTCCATCAGCGTACGAGACGCTATCGGACGATAAGAGGAGGCGAGAGTACGACCAGTTTGGCCACGGTCCATTGCCTGGCGAGGGCCATAGAGGAGGAGGAGGAGGAGGAGGAGGCGGAGGCGGCTACAACTTCAACCAACACTACCAGTCCTTCAACTTCGATGACATTTTTAAAGACTCGGACACTTTCGGTCAACAGCAGCGACACCACTTTCACTCCCAAAATCAAGCCCACCAAAAGAGGCACTTCGACAGCCACTTCCAGGCCCACAGAGAGGCCATGGACAGACAGAAGAGACAGTTTCAGCAGGGGGGCTTCGGCGGGGGACTCTTTGATGACATGTTTGAGGACTTGGAGAAGATGTTCTCCTTTAACGCGCACGGCTCCAGGACCGACAGCAGGTTCCAGGGCTCGGGGAAGCAGCACTGCAGGACGGTGACCCAGCGTCGGGGCAACATGGTGACCACCTTCACCGACTGCTCCTGAGGCGGGCAGAGAAAAAAAACAACAACACGGTGCTCTACACAGAGCGCAGCCACTTGGGACACTGCTGGGGTTTTAAAGCTGCGCTTTTGTTGGAATTGAATGCTAATTTATCACCGGGTGGAATAGAGAATGGTGTTGCGTGGCTTTTGTAATTTTCTGTGTGTAATTTCCTCTGAACAAATATCCAAGCTGACCTGATAAAAGGGCTGCTACCAAGCAATAACTCACATTACTGCTCATAGCACAGTCCATTATTTACCTTTCCAGGTTCATTTTGTTTACTTATGATGGCACAATCTATAGACTCAGGTTAACAGAAGATTTGATTACAAATATTTCTTTTGAGAACATTATGATTTATTAACGCACCGCAGAAGCATTTGTTGTCCAGCTAATAAGGCCATACTATTATTTTGCTCTCTATAACATTAACCTTTTGCTAATGTAAAACCAGGCTCATCAGCATAGTGTACTCAGAACTTGTGCATCTCCTCTCTTGGTTTTTTATTAATTATCTTAAGGATCGCAAAGACAATACAGTTTAAGTCTGACAAATTTCAATCTATAGCATTCGCATCAAATATTTCTGTGAAAATTGGGCTTCCCAATCCTGAGATGTGTGCGAGTCGGCCATCATCAACTGTTACCTCGTTTTTTTTTGTTTCTTCCCACAGTTTCATCTACCTTCACTCAGTCAGGGCAGGAAATGAACATCAGTCTCATGACATATGCCGGTGGACTTAGGTTTGTGTGCTCACTCAGCTGTTTTGAGGGCTCATCTACCAGTGAGGCTGAATGGTCTGAGAAGTTTCCTGAACTGATCATAATGTGCAATATTTAGCACCTTTTGCTCTTCATGTTGCCTATCTTTCATAGACAGTGCTTTGTTAATGTCATTGTCTTATATTCGCACTTTGTGTGTGTGTGTGTGTGTGTGTGTGTGTGTGTGTGTGTGTGGACTCAGAGTGGTCTGAATTTGTTTGGTTGCATAATGTTTGGAGAATTAATAAAACCTTTCAAGAGCAAATATCTGTTTTGTGTTTGGAGGGAAAATGTGTAGAAGTAAGGCATTGGTCATGCTCATAAATATTACTTATTGTTTCTACTACTCTCAACATAAATATTGTTAGTTTCTTCTGGGCCCAACACTAATGCAAAATCTATTTTCAGACTACGCTTTCTATTGTACGTCCACCTGTTGTTCAAGCTGCTCTCCAGCAGAGAGCGTACTGCTGTAACACAGGTGAGATATATCTCAGCATAGAAAGCACACTTGAAGGAACCATAGCAAAAAAAAAAAGAGAAAAGATGGTATTAAGCCACTTTCAATGTTTCAAACTGAAAATGATCAGATCAGAAAGAATAAATGCGATCTGATGACACATTTCGCACTAGTATATTAAACAAAACATATTTCACAGGGGATGAAAGGAATAACTTGCGAGGTCGATCAAAATGTTTCAAAACCCATGAAAGTACATTTGAGTTGTTTTATTTATTTTGATTCATTCATTTTAATTAAGATGAATATTTGTTAAAAAGCTTGCTTGATTTCTACGACATAGTGGTAGTAGTTGATGCCCTCTTTTCTTCCTTCCTTCCTCCCAACCGTATCAATATTAAGAAAACATTAATTTTTCTCTTGTCTGTCTGTTTCATTTAAATGCTGTGTCATCTTCATTTAGTCTGACCCAGTTACATATATACTGATGCTTACACAGCATATGTTGGACAGTCTCCAGCTGCTGCCGTAACGTCTATGTCTAATGTCCAACGGGACTGGTTTATTTTGGCCGTAAGACATCTTGAAACCTCTCTTATTTACTTGTTATTTTTCTTTATCCAATTCTCCCAGTTCCTTTTGGGACAGTTGGTGGACCAGTGCCATGCCGATGCAGTCTCCCAACACATTTACTACAGTGTTGAAGCGGTCTCTAGAAGATGGAAATCACAGTAAGCTATGAAAGCAGAAAATACAACTACATCACGCTGTTTGATACATTAACTACATTTTGTGCAAGCATTAACACTTACAGCAGCCATTCTATGACCAAAAAGACGGAGGCGTCCTTCGGCAGTAAGCCCAGTGTTGCCAAAATACAGAGGGTCGTCACGGCTCCTGTCGCCGGCATCCCTGCTGATTCTAGGCTGGAGACTGCTGAAAGCACTCTGCAGAGCAAACAAATGGACTGTTCAGTGAATGACGAGAGTCGATTTCTGAAGACACAGTAATACAAAATAAAATATGCCATATTATGTCATTTTAACCAACGTTGATATCTATGATTTTCTTTAATTCTCGGGACAGAAGAGAGAGACAATAACTGCGATTTACCTGATGCTGATTAACTGGCCAATGTTCAGATCGACGTTGGTGAGTTGGGTGACGAAAACTACGGCGACCACCTCATAAAGGGCCGTCCCGTCCATGTTGACAGTGGTCATGATGGGCAGCATGAAGCGGGTGATTCTGTAGTCGATCTGGTTTCTCTCCTCACAGCATTTCAATGTGATGGGCTGTGTGGCGGAGCTTTGGGACACAATGCATGCTTTCTCATTGCACGAATCATATAAGAGCAATCATACATGTAAAAATACCTTTTAAAATGTTTGTAATTGCTTTACAATTAGGCAGCTTTGATGAAAGATATAAAAAATAAGCACACAGAGCAAGCTTCAAACAACTAGAACCATACACTCAAATATCCTCTTACCTGGAGGAGATGATCAACGCACTCAGTAAGGCAGGAAAAACCCCTCTAATGACAGGCAACGGGTTACGTCTGGCCCACAGAAGATACACAATCGGTAGAACTATTACTGCATGGATTGCGAGTCTGAAAAACACAATTTAATACACAATAAATACTGATGCTGACGACATGAAATTAGTAGAAGGCTTAAAGGCCCATTTGGTATTTTTTAGTCTGACTTTTATGGATGAAGAAAATGGATTTTGTGTGTTTGACAACTGTTGCTTTAACAGAGGCAGAAATCATTTCAAACATGTTGGCTAGTGTCAGTTATTGCAATAAAAGGACCCGTCCTGTGTTTAGATGGCAGGCCTACCCTTTGGTATTG
The DNA here is from genome assembly GCF_023349555.1 of Cebidichthys violaceus. Classification (NCBI taxonomy): domain Eukaryota; kingdom Metazoa; phylum Chordata; class Actinopteri; order Perciformes; family Stichaeidae; genus Cebidichthys; species Cebidichthys violaceus. Next base: position 415,240 of record NW_027176384.1, read on the forward strand.
TGTCTATAAATAGCTGTTGTCAGATGATGCCAGAACTTTTGCAAACCACTGGCCACACCTCCTGCCCTCATCCACTCTCACACTCATCAGTTTCCCCATGTGCCTTGAGAGTCAATACACCAGGTGTGAGGGTTGTGAATGCTGCGAAATGTACAAACGCGTTGGTGTTTTGGTGCCAATGAGGAAAGGAGAGCGTACCCAGTAAGAACCACAGCCATGAACTTTAACAGTTTGTAGATAGTGTCCCAATCATGACCCTCAATAACATGGCTGCCAATCATAAACACCACTGCAACTGGCAAGTAGCTGGAGAAAAGACAAAAAAAGGAATATGTTACAATATTACTCCAAAATAAACCTGTTTGATTTCTCTCATCTGGGGAAAAAAATCAAATATGATTAGGAATAAATATTGTTGGAAAAGCAATACTTATCTGAAACATTAACTAATTATCTTTATTTGATTATTTTTTCATCTTAACTAAGGGTAGAAGAGGGAAATATACTGTGATGCTTCCTGTTCTAATAGACAACCCTGTCATTAGAAAAGACCGTTTTTAAAGTTATAGAAGTGCATAAACACTGACAGAATATTGCCACATGGTATTGATTATGCTGTTTCACTTTACTTCAAAGCCTTGTTGAAGAGAATTTTCATGGCCTTGTTGAGGATGACAACGACTTCCATGACACTTTCTCCGATCTTCTTCAGACACAGTCCCAAAACAAAGGAGTACAGCATCAGGCCCATCGTGTTGGGTCCTTGGACGTAGTGACCCATCAGTTGCATATAAGTGGCATTCTGACACAAGATGGGGGAAACACTAGTTACAGTGGTCTGAGGGAAACTTCATGTATCATCAACTATCATTGCACTTCAATAAAGGATCTTAATAGTGACGAGAAGAAGAAACGTACCGTTACACAATTTCTATGCACCACCTTCACAGTCTTGTACTAAGAAAAGAAAAGATAGGGTGCTCAAGTAAATACGACATTTTTCTCCCTCGTGGAAAGCAAGGAAAAGGGTATAGGTATGAAAAACATACCTGTTGGAAGCAAGCCTGGATCATATTATGTGGCATCAGGTTACTATAAAGAATAAAGAAGAGTCAAACATATTAGTCAACTTGCAAATGTTGACAAATCATACACTGAATTCAGCTTAAACTCAGATGTAATATCAATTTCTTCTCACATCAGTAGATCCACCAAGGTATCTACGGTGGCGAACACGTCCATTTCATTCAGCTCATCTTGGTCATCAATGTGAGCAACCCCAGGCTTGACCAGCAGAACCAGTGTCAATCCTACAACACATATTCAAGGTTGGACGTAAGCGGCAAAAGTGGCATGCTGTTCAATATGGATCGTGACTTAATGAAAACAATAGTTTTAATCGGGATTCACAAAATGAGGTCACAAAGGCTTAATTTTAATGTCTAAAAATGTTCTACTAGAAATGAGAAAATTAGAAAGAAAATAAGAATAATAAAGTGAAAATAAACATTACGTCCAACATGTTTGGACACACATATTTTGATCAACAAAGTCCTTCATTAGTTTCAAGAGAAGTGATTTATAAATACACAGCCACAACTATCATAATGAGCATGTTTTCTTTGTCTTTAGTTTAGAGTTGCTCCATGGCTTTCTGTAACCAAAACTGAACAAAGTATTACTTTTTAATGCTAATTGATATACATACAACATGAAAAATAACCATGATGTGAAAATGACTGACATTTAAACACTTAAATAAAACAGGAAAGGGACAATAAAGAGTTGCTTCGCGTTACATGCGTTTAATAATTATGTGATTGTATGCAGAAATGTGCACATGTAAAGAAAGTAGCCCCAAAACTTCTCTAACCTATAGATACAGACACAATAGTCGTCGAGACAATGTACACTCCCATACGGAAAGAGATTTTCACGGAGGTGTCAATGGTCAGGCCAGCTGCTCCTACATTCAAAACATAAAAATAAAAGATTATGATTATGAACAAAATGATGAAATGTACATACTGTATATAGGGTGCCTGTAATGTATATGAACACAATTCACGGACAGCGGGCTGAAATGTGACAGGCCACCTGTGTGCCCTGTGTGTAACCTGATGCAACAGTTAACGGGGCAGAAGTGCTCATCTCATTTACCTCTCACCACACTTGTCACAATTAGAGGAACACTGAAAAGCTTAAGCAGCCGAAGGAGAATTTCTCCTGGCACGGCGAAGTAGAATCTGTTACGGTCTGTAAGAGGGACGTAGGTCTTGAAAATCATGCCCAATCCAATCCCTGTGTGAAAATAAAAAAGATAATATAATTAGAACAAGTAAATGGTTTTAAATGCGTGAGAATAGAAGAAAAAAAGTCTCTTATTGCCAAGGGCGGTGACACACTGGTGATTGAGCCTATGGCCCACTGATGAAAGTTTTGCAATATCTATATATTTGCGGTAATACAGTTTTTCTCCATTGTATACACACAAAAACATGTAACTATGCACACAATTCTGAAAACTTGAAAAACAAGACTCCAGACTGTTAAACTCGCTGCACAATGAAGCTCAAACATTTGAGCAATAAAACGCTGAGCTTTAGGCATTCTTTGATGAGAAATTGGGCTTTCAAAGTCCATAAATCGTCCACATTGACGAATTGAAACAAAATAACTCACGTTGAACAGAAGTCACACATTAATAAAACCCAATATACCATCTATTAGCATTACAGCTAGCTCAAAAATCAGCCAGAATTAAAGCTGCAAGCAGCATTGATCGGGCCCTCGCAACTTCACGCACGTCGAGGGTACTGACAGGACTCTGGTTGACGCGGCCATGCATTTCTGTGACCATCATACACTGCATGCACGAGTTAAACATTATTCCCTGCGTCGACCAGCAGCGTAGCAAGATCATGTTGCCAGGTCTTAAGCCCCAAATGTTTTGAGTGTACAATCATAAATGTAAGCCTGTTAAGATCATTAAGAAAATGAATGTGCGTGAATGCGCTTCAGTTTTTGTAACATAACAGACTGTCGGTTTACTGGGATGGGGTTCAACTCCCTGCAGTGTCCTGCTGATATTTGGACTTAAATGAAAGTTAACAGAACAGTAGTGTCATTTGCTTTTACTAGAACACTTTAATTTAAGACTGTTTTCATTTTAAGCTCTTCTGTAATTTTAGATTGTAGTGTGAAGCATTCATAGTAACATTTAACCTGATTCTCATGTAGAAGCTCTGGACTGATCATTTATACTAATGGCCACTGACATGGTTTGAGAACCACTGTTATCTAACTTTTGCTCTCCAAGCATCTTAGTTTGCACATATTTAGATCAGAGAAGTCTTTTTCTCATGGTGTGCCCACAAACCCTTTTAATAAGTTCAGTGTTTGGGCCGCTGTAATTATAGAATCCTGCTTACGTCTGTGGTTGCCAGTAGGTGGCGCTATGACTATGAGTTATGAGGTATGCAGAAGTCCTAAAATCATGACAGTAATCAAGCATGTCAAGTTTGGGACAGTTTTGACAAAGTACAGTTGAGTTACAACAGCTTGATGGATGATGGCACACCATGTAAAATGGCCGCTACACCAAGTCCATGTTGTTTGATTTAGATTGTTCTGACCAAATTCTAAGCTGATCGGATTAATTCCCTGGGAGGAGTTCGAAATACAGCACCTGGAAATGGAAAAAACCCACGAGAAATTCATACAAAATTCAAAATGGCTGACTTCCGGTTGGGATTAGAGCATGAACCCCTAAGACTTTTTTTTAAGTCTACATGTGATACATCTGCTTACCAAATTTTATACATCTAGGTGAAACGTACTGCGAGGGCTGCATCGTCAAAATATTCTAGGGGCGCTATCGAGCCGACTTGCCACTCTGAAGCATTCAAATCACATTAGATAACTACATTCAGGATGTGTTTGACAAGTTTGGTTATGTTTTGAGCATTTTTAGCCCCTCAAAAACACTTTAGTTTTTCATGGGAAGAATGCATCGCCATGGCAACGGCCTTTCACAAAACAACAAGCTTTGAGTAACTTTTAATCACAAAGGTCTTTAGGTTGTTCTGACCAAATTCTAAGTTGATCTGATTAGTTCTCTAGGAGGAGTTCGTTAAAGTAGAGCGCCTGGAAATTGCAAAAACGACACTAGAAATTCATACTAAATTCAAAATGGCTGACTTCTGGTTAGGTTTAGGGCATGGCCCCAAGAGACTTATTTAAGTCCACGTGTGATACGTGTGCCTACCAAATTGTGTTAATCTATGTTAAATGTACTGTGAGGGCTGCATCGTAGAAATTTTGTAGGGGGCGCTATTGAGCTGATTTGCCAATCTGAACAAATAAAATCATATTGTATAACTACATTTTTTACTTTAAATGTCAAAGTACAAAACCTATACCTTCATGTTGCCACTAGGTGGCGCTATTACTATGATTCTAAATTGTCATATAGATGTGTTCAGGGTCAGGATGTTATGACATATGAGAAATTTGGAGCAGATTAGACAATGTACGGCCAGGTAACAACAACTTCCATTTTCATGGCGAATGGTGTTTTTTTGCCGCCACGCCACGGATACATAGTTTGATAACTTTTTGATCTTTGAGTAACTTTTAAATGCCAAGGTCTCAAGAGCATACTGACCAAATCTGAAGTCAATCGGGTTAAATCTCTAGGAGGAGTTCGTTAAAATACGGCGCCTTGAAACGGTCCAAAAACGTCTAGAAATTCAAAATGGCCGACTTCCTGTTTGGTTTAGTGAAAAATTCCAAGAGGAATTATTGTACATCCCATCACGTTCCACATACCTACCAAATTTCATACAGCTAAGTGAAACCCAAAGTTGGGGCTACTCAATAGGGGGCGCTATCGAGCCAATATTTCATACCTCAGCTGGTCACCCCAATCAGACTGCAATTTTCGCAAATTCTGGCTTGCTTGCCAAATTTCCAAAAATTCCCAGTATCCCAAGCACCTCCTTTTTGCGACAAAACACGCGCAATAATAATAATAAACATTAGAATAACAATAGGTCCTCCGCTTCGACTACGTAGGTGCTCGGGCCCTAATAAACACACTTTATTAATTATTTGGGATGTGGCTACTATTCACAAAGTAGTTCTCTTGAATACCTATGTTGAATGCACTTATTGTAAGTCGCTTTGGATAAAAGCGTCTGCTAAATGACTGTAATGTAATGTAATTCTCTGTCAAAGCCTCCATAAGAACAATGGTGAGAAATGAAAAAAAATAAGTTTGTCTTTAAAGTATTTATTCTCTGGCCAGAGAAGGCTTCACCGTCATACAGACTGTAACACAGTCCGCAGAGGATGAGCCAAGAGTTCAGTTTGTCTCCTGCTCTCCTGCTCTTAAGCATCTCAGCACACAGTAGGGGGGAACCTCAGGTATTTACATTAGATACAATTGATCAACAGTTTCAAGCTCCCCATTGACCCCTCCAGTCACCCCCTTCATCTTCTGAGCCTTGTCACACAAAGACATGTGTCTTTATTACCCTTGCCTATCTCTGAGAATCTTCACACCTCAACATTCTCTGGTTAAACTGCAACCCCCATTTAGTTGCTCCCTCTTATCAAAGCAAAAGGCCAGAGATACACCATATGGTCCTGTTACCACTCTCCTTACACAATCATATGTCACATATAGTTTTGTTAGTAAGGCACATGAACTAAATCACAGTAGAAATGTACTAGCACAACTAAATTTTCTATCACACTTTTCACCACAAATCGCCAAAAAAACATCTTCAGCTTTAAAAATATTTAGCTGCACGTGGTGCTCCTTTCCTCTGAGTATCAGAACAAACAAAGCTCATGAGAACCATTTTTAACTCGACAAACTCCAACACCAAGCGCCTAAATGAGCAGACTGCAACCCTAGTGGTGCTAGCATAGACCGCAAAGGCACTAGCCATTTTGCTACTTCATGCTACAAACACAAAAAAAGTCAATATAAAAAGTTGAGACACTTATCACGCCACGACCAAAAGACGCTTTTAGGTGGATTCCAGCCGTCAGTATATGTTTGCACGCGGCCTTCCTACGGCATCAGACAGCCAATCCGCAGCCTTACACGTGAAAGCACGGCGATTCTGTGAGTCAATACAGTCATGATAGGTTAGGGTTTTTAGTGTGGGTATTTTTTCTTTGAGTGGGAACATGTAAAGAGTTCTGATTGATTTGCTTTCAAAACAAACCCCCAAACAGTTGCATTTAGATTAAAAGGCAAATACTGTATCCAGAACTGCACAATGACACTGACTCTGCTCACTTAAAACAATATTGAGGCCCACATGGTGACTTTGATGAGGAGCCTTTGTCAAGTTCTGACAGTATGGTCTCACATGTAGGCAAATGAGGTGATGTGAACACCTGCATTGTGAGGGCAATGTGCAAAAATTATTCACTAAAATTGTGTTGAACATTTTTACTTTCCTGCCAATTCATGCAATGACTCACCGAGATTAGTGACCTGACAAACAACCATTGTACAATGTTTTGGTTTAGCAAACCAAGACATCAGGGGCTTTAATGTCTGTCATTTCTTTGTGATTTACAAAACATGTTAAAAAGGTGGCCAGTACTATAAAATTCTACCTGGCTTACTTTATATATAAATCTGGGGCCAACTTCACTATGATCTTCTCCCACATACCATTTTATCAACTCTGACACCAATCGAGTCCATTTACTAACCAATTAAAAATACTCCACCGAAAGCCCAATAGCCATTGCTGTTTGTTCATTTTTTTAATTTTGATAGTTTTAAATATTTTGCAAATGCTTGCGTTATCTTTACCTTTTACATGTGCTTGCTCCTCCCACGCTGAGTCAGTTCGTAGTAGCGACAGACAGTTTACAGTCATGTTGCTGCAGTCGCGCTGCCAGGGGATTTTGAATATATCCGTCTGGAGGTAGTGACCATTTCACAGTTTTTGGAATCTAACGTCTCACATCCGCAAATCGTAAGGAAGAAACTGCCAAAATAATATTATCCCATGTTACTTCTGAGCTAGTTATTTTGGGGTAATTTGAATTTAGATTGGCACTCAAAAACTGCCAGACAACAAGAATGAAGAGTGCTTCATTTACATCAGTTGATTTCTAGTCCTACACGATCAAAAAAATCCAATCATTGAGCAAATATTAAAAAAATTATTTCTATCTTGAAAACATTTACAACTCTAGCTTAGCTTTTAATCATAACAATGTTCTCAATAAATACAGTTGAGGCCAAAATTATTAGCCCCCCAGGAATTATGGAACATTTTCCTAAAATTCTCCCCAATGTTTGCAGCATTGATAAAACTTGATATAATCAAACATTCACCAGTGCTATTTAGTAGCTTTTGGTAAATTTTGGAATATAAAATACATTTTTGAAAAACGGGGTGGTCAAAAATATTAGCCCCCCTGATGGGGTGGTCAATAATATTACTCCCCCCATGTGAATTTTCACACCTAACACACCTACTAATTAACCAATCAGCTTTCAAGTCACACCTGTGCAGTCAATTAGCTTCCTAACAACACCTGAGCATTCAATCAGCATAAAAAGACTCCAAGGAACAGGGCACTTGAACACATTATTGAGAGGGACTACTTTTACTCACCATGCCAAAGATAAAGGAAATCAGTCTTGAGCTCAGAAAAAAGATAGTGGAGGCTCATGATAAGGGGGAAGGCTATACTGCCATTTCCAAGCGTTTCACAGTGTCTAGAACCGCTGTACGTTGCATCATTGCCAAGTACAAGGAGACAAATTCTGTAACAAACAAACCTGGGCGTGGTTGTAAGCGCAAGATTTCAAGAACTCTTGAGAGGAAAATATGAGAGATGTCAGCAAGAAGCCCCGGACATCTGCCAAGATGATTGTTGCTGACCTGGCCTCTTCTGGAGTTGATGTTTCAAGGAACACAGTTGTGAGGGCTCTCTATCGTGGTGGGCTTCAGGGCCATCGTCCCAGAAGAACCCCTTTACTCAAAGAGCGGCACATCACAGCCAGACTGAGGTTTGCTCGTGAACATTTGAAAGGTAAAGATGAGTTTTAGAAGTCTGTGCTTTGGTCTGATGAGACTAAACTGGAACTTTTTGGGCACATGGATGTTGCTTATGTTTGGCGAAGAAAGGGAGAAGCCTTCAACCCTAAGAACACAGTTCCCAAAGTTAAACATGGTGGTGGGAGCATCATGCTGTGGGGCTGTTTTGCAGCCTCAGGCACAGGGAGCCTTGTTCGGGTGCATGGCATCATAAAAAAAGAAAATTATGTTGATGTTTTGAGGGATGATATGCAGAAATCTGCTCGCAGTCTATCCTTAGGTCATCGCTGGGTCTTCCAACAAGACAATGACCCAAAGCATACATCAAAATTGGTCCAACAGTTCCTGAAGGATACCAAAACCAAGGTCCTGGAGTGGCCTGCACAGAGCCCAGACCTCAATCCTATTGAGAATCTGTGGCGGGTGCTCAAAGCGAATGTCCATGCTCGGAAACCACGCAATTTGGACCAGCTGGAAGAATTTGCAATGGAAGAATGGGCCAAAATCCCTCAGGAGACCTGTGCCAACCTAGTTAAAAACTACTCTAAGAGGTTGTTGTCAGTTGTGGCTCAGAAAGGGTACACTATTGACTATTAATGGCCAGGGGGCTAATAATTTTGGATGTCTCATTTTTGCCTTTTCTTGTTTCAACTCAGTGTATCAATAAAATATCCAAATCAAACTTAGTGGACATTTTGTCTTTGTTATTTTGGAAACAAATGCACTATAAACACTTGTTGTTAATGGTCATTTCCATGGAGAAATCAAGAGTTTTGTCTAATTTCATAAGGGGGGCTAATAATTTTGGCCTCAACTGTATGCTCCACACACATTTCCAAAGCTCTTATTGTCAGGGATGCAGCTTGGAAGAAAGACAAAACTACCAACCATCTGACCGACTGGCAGAATTTCAGCCATCAATGGAATAACTGTCTCAGACTTATTAGAAAAGCCATATCTCACTTCTACTTGTCCTCACTTGCAAACACACCTGGGCAATGCATCAGTGTTGGACAATCATCAAGTCCTCCAAAACTCCCCTGCCTCCCCCTAAAATCTGTTTAGAAAATCAAATCATAACAACCATATCCAATATGTATGAACCATGCCATTTCTTTCAGTTCACTGCAACTGACATAAGTCCTCGCTCTCCAATCTGCTGATTCTTCACTGAATATTTTCCATTTTCCATTCTGGCACTAAGTTTTAGGTCATTAAGCCAAAGTTATAGACAAAAAACTAGTCAGTTTCAACCCTAACAAATCTAAGATCCTTTAGATCCCTCCCTTCTTCGCCTCAGTGCTGTTTAAGTTGCAGCACCTCTAGGTCACATGTTTAACTTATCATTTGCATCAGATAAAATGCTGATATGGAATATGGAAGTCCTCACAGGTTATCCCAGGACTTAATGGCAGTGATCCTAGTGACTTAAATAACTACCGACCATTCTCAAATTTGTCTTGCTTGAAGAAAAATATCAAAATAGTGGAGTGCCTAATAAATTCTCAACTGAGACCATTTGTAGCGTCAAGGAAATACATTAGAGCCAGATCAGTCAGGATTTAGATTAAGTCATGAACAACAATAGCTGCATTATTTGTATTTAATGTTATCAAAGCCTTGGACAATCAACACTGTGCTGCCCTTTTCATAGACCCATTTAAAACATTTGAATCATGCTATTTTATTGGAAAAACTATCATTCTCCCCTCTGTTGCCTCTATGTCTGCCAATGGCATGTTTCCATAGACTGGATCCATGACAAGACTAATGAAACCCAGATGCACTTTTACTGCTCATTTACCCGACCTCTCCCCCCTCCCTCCCACTCTCTCTCCCTCTCTCACTGACTTCTACACAAGAGGCTGTCACTTCTCTTGGTGCAGTGTAGTGTACTGAACTTGTTGATTGATCCCGCAAAAAACCACAACACGAGATCCAACATGATATCTTCAGTTACACTCAACAATGGAGCGAAGATGCCTATTGTGGGTATAGGAACATGGAGGGTAAGGCTGAACATTCTATTCTTTGTTTCTACTCCTTCTTTCCTCTCAGTGCCCTACTACCTTTCAGGGATTCTGATTTAGATGGTCTCTAGTTTCCATGTTACGAATTCACCGTCTTCTTGCATCTACTGCAAACTAGGTTTAAAAACAACAGGGGGTCCGGGGCATTAGATAAGCAGTGCAACTGCAGCATAAACCGATAAGCCCCAGGCAGCGAAACTGTTTGCAGAGGGTTGTCAAAGCATACTATTGATATTGTACTGTGCGAACCTCTTCCTGATTACATTTGGTAGTACTAGTGTTACCAGCAATGACAACCTGCTCTTTACATTCTACATCGTTTCATATTTTACTCAATATATTGACGCTTATCTGCAATGTCCTTGTCTCTGTATCACCCTTGCTCTGTAGGCAGACCAGGGAAAGGCCACCGAGGTTGTTAAGGTGGCGATAAGAGCTGGTTACAGACACATCTATGGCGCTTACGTGTACCAGAATGAAAAAGATGTCGGGGTTGGGATTCGTGCTGTGATTGACGAAGGATTGGTTAAGCGGGAGGATCTATTCATTGTCAGCAAGGTACGGCATTACAGCCAAAGTCGATAGACGCATTTAAATGCCTTTTTTTACATGAACACATGTAAAAAAAATTACTGTTATGTCATTTTTCATTCACATTTTGTTCACTAACCTCAAATGTGTGCCACACAAACACTGACATGCTCAGCGTATTTATTGTTTTTCATAGTTGTGGTGCACCTGCCACATTCCATCTCTGGTGAGGGGGCCCTGTGAGAAGTCGCTCAGTGACCTGAAACTGGACTACCTGGACCTTTACCTCATGCATTACCCGATGGGGGCCAAGGTTTGGATACCACTGTCCTGTCTGGGTCATAGAAAACAACAGCCTGTCTGTTGGTAAAACCACAGCATTGAGGGTTCTGGTCAAGTCCAAACGTTAAGTTTATAGACAGGAGAAATAGGCTAAGCTACAGTTAAAGTCCCGGCCTTTGTCAATGTTTCCCAGCTTAACAGGGTTCCTGAGTGAGCTAATAAGTATTATTATCAACAATAAGAACGAAAAACATTTCCTCCAACTCCATGTTGTGACTTTACCATTTTACCTTATCCTACTGCAGCCAGGGGATGATCTTTTTCCATTAGATGAACATAACATTCTTATTTACAAAAGGGCTTCTCCTGATGATCCCTCTCTGCTGGAGGAACCTAGGATCAAGGCTATACCCGAGAAGTACAACAAGACTCCAGCACAGGTAAAAGAGGAAAAATATAAGGCCGTAAAACATTTTGTAAAACTCAAAATTACCTTTAATATTGTATTTCATTCTTATAACTAAGGGCACACTCTTAAAAATGAGCACATTCATATAGTGAAGAAACCAATATTGTATTGTAGCAATATTTGCATGCGTTTCGGTCAGCAGGTCGATACCGATATCACAGGGAACCCCCCAAAATTAACTTAACTGCTTTGTCAAAAATGACTAACGCTTCCTTTCAAAAGTTAAATAACAGAAGTCGACGAGGAAGCTGTCAAATGGTGCGTGGGGAATTAAACAGTAGTGTTGTGATCCATCAATATTGTAGACATACAAAGGCGTTCAGTAAGACGCCTGAATAATGCTCATAATGTCGATTTCCCACCAGGTTCTCCTCCGGTTCCACATCCAGAGAAATGTGATTGTCGTGGCCAAGTCAGCGACCCCCCCATCGGATTAAGGAAAATTTGCAGGTTTACTCATCTTAATAATTTCAACAGCTAACACATTTTCAAGAGACATATCTTGCATATAGGCTTATACTGTATCTATTTTGTTGCTTCTCTTTTAGTTGTTTTGACTTTGAGTTGAGTGAAAACGACATGAAGATGATGAGCTTCACCGAGAAGAGAGCATTCTCACTAAGTTGGTGAGTATAGGCAGATCAGCTTATGCCTGATATCTCTTTATCGCTGTTTATCTCTTTTAGGCTATGGACCGGGTTACTGGACCTATTACCATTATTAAGTAAATCATGTTACGCTTCCTTTCTGTGCAGGGCCTCAACACACAAAGTCTTCCCTCTGAATTCAGAATATTAGCTCATCAGACAATGTGCTTCTACAACGATCAACTGAGCTTCTTTTATATAAAACCTACAAGCTGCGATAATAAACTACAACCCATCTAATGTGACAGAGCCTGAATTATTATCTTAAGTTATACTGAATCATTTTTGTATGATGCTCACTATTGAAATAAATAATTCAATGAAAAAAAGTATATTGTGTAGAATAGAATGATCTTTTGTGCATACTGTTGAGGTGCACAGATGTTGAGCGAGATCACTATAAATGATATGTAGTTACTGCTAAAGTAAGAATAAAAAGGGTTCGAGGTCCAGCACAGAACGCAATCTACCTGGTATAAACAATATAATTATGCAAGGAACAATTTAGTACTTTTTCACTCCGGTAAAACTAAATGGGCATTACAGAAATGTTTGGGAATATGGCTCAACATGATGCACATTGCACCAAACGGACAATAAAATAGAAACTGGAAAGATTTGGGGTAGGGGGGGTTAGCAAACTCAAAATCCAGTATTAATGCAGTGCTCGTGATACTGATTTAGGTATTCTCTAGTCCCTTTTCATGATGCATTTGTACAGCTAACCCCTTTACTAATACTGCATATGAAGTACTTTTCTGTATGAAATTCGCAATGTAAATACACTTGTTTTATCTGTAGCGTGATTCATATGTTGTTATTCATATATGTTGTTAGTAACAACCACACAACACAGTATGTGATAACTATTTGACTCCGTAACACTTGCTGTTCAACTTTTCTCCAAGTTAGCTGCTGTGCCCTCCTAGAACTAAACCCACTAGCTTGGTCCTCAGACCTTCCTGCTGACTCGCACCAGAGATTGTTCAGCCTGTAGTCTTTGTCGGCAGCATCAAACCCATTATTTCCGATGGCTTGCATGGCACCCCTGGGCAAGAGTGTCCTGTGTGAAAGGCCTGTAAGAGTTTTCTGACCCCTGCGGTTACTATGAGGCACAGACTTTCATTTGAACAGTGGTATCTTCACTGCTTTATTGTATTTTCTCCCACAGGACTTTATTTTGATGCTTAACAAAAACAGCTCCCACGGGAAGTGGAAGCGACAATTTCATAACGGGGTTAATAATACACGTGATGTTAAAGTGCCATCTATGACTCACAAGTAAATATGGAAATACTAAAAAGCAGAACATACCTTGACTTGTCTTCTGGAGTAAATAGTGTTTTTCACCTTATGCATTCACCTTAAACGCAAATGCACAAGTGCTGACATGAAGGAAAAACAGGTTTGGTCAAATGAGGAGTGCTTTAAAGATTTGTGCTATGAAAAATGTGTTTCATCTTAAATACAGATTTGATCTTTTATGAGAATAAACTTTTTTTCCTCAAACGTGGTAATTGTAAAACGACAAAAAGAAATTGCTGAGGTCGATGCGAATTCTATTCTCAGAGCTGTTACACACTTGAGTGAATCTGTACTGAATGTGACACACATTTACTTTCTTCAGTTACTTTAAATGTCACAGTGACCACAAAGTAATACCCTAGAATTTACTCTACACAAAGACTAGGCAAGACAGCAAAAAAATAAATCAAAAATCTCAAAAATCAAGGGAGCTAAGACACAAAAGACATAAACACTCAATTATACTAGTGTAAAACTCATACTCAATGGTCATGATTTGTGTCAAATGAGCATCTCAAATTGGGATTTAAAAAAGTAAAACAGATTTTCGTGGAGACAAAATGGATTCCTGAAGAAGCCAATATTTCTCCTGAGAAATATAACATTCAAATAAAAATCGGAATCAAGGCCACACACATTTTGCAAACTGCACTTAATAGCAAAGCGAGCAGCTTGGAGGGTGGAGAGTGCCCACTGTAAACCTGCGGAAAAATCTGCAGTTTTTTCCATTTCAGAATTCAGCGTTGAATGGATAGTCCTTGTGCTTCAAGCTCCTATGGAGAAAGAAAACAGAAAGAAAAATAAAAAAAAACGTTGCCTGACTCACGACACCTTAACAATATTACAAAAATAAACCAAAACAAGGATATATCATCTCACCAATGCATGGGACAGACTCTCCAGTTCCTGTTGAATCCTACTATGGTCTTAATTTCCTCCTCAGTTAGTTCAAAGTCAAACACCTGCAGAGATTTAAACAACAGTCTTCATGCAAGCGGCCAAGTAAGTGAGGCACATTGAGGGCTAATCCTAGAAAACATCTGAAAAGTCCCACAGCTAATTACCTGGAAATTCTCCTGAATGCGCTGAGGTGTGATGGACTTGGGGATCACGATCACTTTCCTCTGGATGTGGAAGCGGATCAGGACCTGGCAGTGAAGGAGAAAGGGTATTAACATGTGAACGTGATCAAAGGTCTAATAGTATAATAACAGTGGGGGCCACGTGCATGGTATTTGCACATTCTTCTTTTAGAGGAACAATCATTCTTTATATAAAGTGTGTTTAGTTCAGTGTTGTACCTGAGCGGGTGTCTTCTTGTGCTTCTCAGCAATGGCTTTAATGTTCGGATCTTCCAGCAGTGAGGGGTCTTCAGGTTTAGCCCTGTAATATAAACGCATCATCCGGTATTATATAGAGGACCTGCACATATTGCATTACTTTGCTGACAGTCAACAGGTAGACAAAATAATGGAGATACCTCAGAAAAGGGCTAACTCTGTATGAACTTAACTAGAATTAAACACTGCGACAGAGGTGGGCAGTGGTGAAAAAAGTAAACCCGTTAACGCACTTATGTGTGATTTTTCAAAGCAAATTCAGAAGAATATTCTGTCTAAATCAGTACAGAATATGCCACATACAAACTACATTCACAAAGAGGAACAACAGTCACAAGTTGAAACCAACCAAAGACATAATACTGAATCAGCATTCCAAAAAAAATAAAAAAAAACGTTGCTCATGATGTTGTAGCAGTGCGGTTACTCATGTTATGTCTCATGTTATTTTGACACAACTGACCAGGGTCTGTCAGGGGAGCCCAGCGGGCTGTAGGCCGTCACGGAGATGCCCTGAGAGTGGCAGTAGTTGATCAGCTTCTCCTGGGTCAGGTACGGGTGGCACTCCACCTAGGAGGGACAAACACACCACTCTTAGGATGCATTTCAAAAACAATGGGAGTGTATATGGTCGGCTTCAAACTGCCTACTGTACTGTTATTTGATGGTTGTTTTTTTAGGGATAAATTGGCTCCTATTCGATATAAGAGAGTCCTTTGTTCTGAGAATGGCGCTGTAATCGAATAAACAATGAAACAAAGCAAGACATTGATGGTGAAGGATGGTTCTGAAAAACAGCAAGAATATAAGGTCACCTCAGCTAATTGGTGCAGCCTGAGGGGAAACTGCTGTGGCCCATTACGAATTTACAGGACATTTATTTCTCCGACCTGATACGAGGAGACGGACGATGCCATTATGGCCCCTTGCTCTTTAAGAACAGCAATCTTGACGCGTATCTGTTTTCTTGTGGCTCAGAGGGGCTGCAACTAGTAATCATTTTGATACTCCATTAATTCATCTTATAAAAAGTGTTTGTTTTTTGCGTTTTGTTTCAAAGAAAACTTTACTACGTTTGGGGATGCAGCCATGCACTGAGAATAAAAGGGAAATGCATTACATACACACACACACACACACACACACACACACACACACACACACACACACACACACACACACACACACACAGTTTATATATAGCTTAAAAAACAGCTGACTGGCTTACTGCCCCGTGGAGACACTGCCACAGTGTGCGTCTGGCATCCTAACAGATTAAACTAACTGAAAACCAAATTTTTCCTTTTTATAAATCGCAAGAAAAATTGTGTTATACAAATGTCTTGGGAGTACCTGGTTGATGGCAGGCTTGTATTTGAGGCCTGGCTTGTTGAGAATGGCTTCAATCTGGTCCTTGTTGAAGTTGGAGACACCGATAGCTTTGACCAAACCGGCGTCCACCAGCTCTTCCATTCCCTGAAAAATGTATCATTAAAAAAACCCATCCGTGGCTGAGTTTTGGTTTAGAAACTGTAGCTCATACTAAATCCTATTTGTGCTTCTTAAAAAAGCCTGAGCTCTAATGTGTCTCCACTCCCGTGCTATAATCAGCACCTCTCTGATCTCAGGGTCTCCTGACATCACAATTATGTTCCCATTTTCTAAAAATACCTGCCGAAGATCCCTTCAACTCTGAAAACTTTCAGTGGACTTCAAAGCTCCCCTTTTTTGACTTCCTAAACCATGTCGCTCTCTAACAATTAACACGTGACATGGACATAGATGAGCTTTCAATTCAATGATTCTGCTCTTACATCATAATATGAACCACATACAGCTTTGTTTTTTAAAAATGTGACCTGTTTAAATGTTACGTCTGATACAAGCGAGTGGTTCGTCTGTTTAACTCACCTCCCATGTCTCCAGAAAGTAAGTATCATCACCGATCGTCTCTCCTGCGCTGTCCAAAGGGAAAAGCTCACTGCCGGCCTGTAACATGACAAAAGGATCAATCGCTCCGAGGTTTACACCACATTACCATGATACTGACAATATGGAGGCTGCACATTCCTGCTGAATCATAAGCACACAGGGAACACACATTTCTCATGAGACTGTGCCTACCTTGAAACCCAAGGGCCAATGCACTAGATAGAGGTCGAGGTAGTCCAGTTCAAGGTCCCTGAGGGTCTTCTCGCAGCCTTGCCTCACCAGAGACTTCTCATGAAAAGTGCACCACAGCTATAAAAATGAAAGGACTAGGGAAGTCAACGAGCAAGCGTGCACATTTAAATAAACAGGTAACATCGGTTCCGTAGCCTTTTTGTGGAAGAAATAAGCATGCGTACACTATGAACCCACAACTCACCTTGCTAACAATGAAGAGATCCTCTCGCTTGACAACGCCGTCCTTGATCGTGGCCCGAACACCCTCGCCCACCTCCGCCTCGTTCTGGTAGACATACGCTCCGTCAATGTGCCGGTAACCCGCTGAGATGGCTGCTTTCACCGCCTCGGTGACTTTGCCCGGGGGAGACTGGAAAACACGGGGGATGGTTACTTATTGTGGCTCAGACATACTTTCCCATAATGACATAAATACTTCTTTACATGGTGTCAGCATACAACATATGAATGGTTCATGATTTGCATTATTTTGCTTCAGTGTAACCCAAAATAAGAATTTCGCTTTCAGCTAAAAGAGAGTTTTAGTTCTTGATTGTGTCCCCCAGTTTATCTATTGGGCCTATTTTTTTTTTTTAAAAAAGGGCATTTACACCCTTTTACATTTTTTGGCCAATATTAATTCCAACTATAATTAGATATTTCATGGAAGAAAACACATGCTATTAAGCAGGAAACAGTAGCAGTCTCAAATAATTACAGATAATAACGTTAAAGATTAAAGTACACACAACATCGGGCTATTCTTACTGGAAAAAGCTTTCTAAAAAAAGAAAAGCACGCACTTTGAAAGGATCAGGTCACAGAATTGTTGTAGTAATTGTGACTTATCTGGGTTACAGAGAATAAAAGTAGAGCCTGCAATAGATAAGACTGACGTTAGCTCTCAGTCTGTACAGCGTAACTTGAACCAGGATATTTGCACACGACGGTCGGGTTTTCATGAACCTGCTGCTGCATTAGTCATGGTTTATTTCTCAGACGTTTGTATACAAACTGAACCAAAACAACCACCAGTTACTCGTAAAACAGCATGCAATTACTGCCGAACTGATATGAATACATCTAGCGGGTATTTTAAGGAAAGTCAGAGGTAGTTTTGGCGACTCGTTGCTTTCTTTTGGCACGTTCAGCTGTCTTACGTAACGACTTAATTTTTAACTAATCAATCGATAATAAAACATTGTATATTAACCAAAACGCACCTTCCACGTGCCCAGTCCCACAATGGGCATTTGTGCACCGGTGTTTAGTGTCACGGTTGTAGCCATTTCTCCAAAGGACGAGCAGACCCTGAATGCACCGGTAACAGTCGAGGAGAGAGAACAAATGCGCCCGCAGATCCAAGGGGGGGTGTATATACACACAACCTCCGGTCCAGGAAAGAAAGCGAAGCTAATGCGGAAGTGCCTTGAACTTGCATTATTTTTCTAATAACCCACACTGTATAGAAGACTAACTTGAAATCGAAATCTCACTTGATGCAATACCTCAGTAAATATTGTAAACATGAGTTTATGATCCCGATCGCTAATCAAGTCTTCTTCCAGACAGCATGGTGCTCATTTGGTAAATTATGGCCCCATTTTTAGTGTATATGTTTAACACAAAACTGCACATGTATGTTCATCTGTAACTAGTTTGAATGACTTAATTTACAGCTGGTTCAGTCAATAATAATGCATCTAATTTTATTTGTTAATCATATGTTTTGTGTGTATACATCTTAATCCCTCAAAAATGAATCTGTCAGATAAATGTAATAGAGTAAAATACAATATTTCCCTCTGAAATATAGTGTACAAGGTGAAATAAAATTGAAATATAAAATAAATGACCATCTGAATGAAACTCATGTGCAATACATGGGTAGGTTGAATGTGATTAGATACTTTCCAAGTACCACTGTTTGTTAAGGAGGCTGCCGATTGCATTGCTGGTATATTTTTCCCCAGTTTATCTCAGGCCTGTATGCAACACACATATTACATACAAGTAAATAATAACAACCATACGTTTTAATGCATTTTATACCTGCAGTGTGCAAGCGTTTTTATTTGAAACTTTTCTATACGTCCTGTAGGGTGGCATTCATTTATTGGGGACCCCTGACATTTCAAAGGACCCAACATAGTCTACCGAGCCTGAGCTCCAAAAAGAATACCTCCTTTTTGCATATTTTTCCAAGTTTTTGATGATTCTGCAATTGAGCCACTAGAGGGCACCATTGCCACACTTACCAAACGTGAGCCCATCTCCTCAGAGTACACAACTGAGGCTCCTAAGTAAAATAATCACACCATTTCATCATTAGCTAATATGGCCAGTAATTACAGTGGCTAAGATGATGGATCAGTACTGTTCATTTCACTTAAGGTTCTCAAAAAAACTCATATACACATATTTGATTTAACTTAACCCATAGAATAAATGCTCTTGGAACACGCCTTGGGTAAGTTCATTGTCCAGCATGCAATGTTGGAGATAATATTCTTTTTAATTACTCTTTAATATTCTTGACTACAACTTCTTCATGGAATTATTCTGATACTGTAAAGGAGAGGCACACCATTGTGAATGCGCACACACAGAGACCAGCCTTAAACCCCAAGAGACACCTGAAAAAGGGAAAAAATACAGCGTGTCTTTACTGTCAGAATCAGATAAAAACCTGACAGACCTTTAACTGAGCCATTCAACAGTCTGAGCAGAAGATAAGAGAGGGAGAAAAGAGCAATATGAAAAAAAACATACAAAAGGAAAAGTTATGGGAGCCAGCAGACGCTGTGTACCTCACAATGGCTCTCGCTAAAGTTTGTGTCTCTTCTGATCTTCTCCCAGCTGGACGCCTGCTTTTCAGGGCCCGTCTCCTCTGATCTAACTTCAGACACTGGAGGGCCTTTTGCCAGCCTGCAAACTGTCAAAGTACCCCAGGAATCAAACACCGTCGCATGCTGTCATGATCAAAGAACCACAGGTAAACCAGACTAAGACACAGCCACATACAATTGACATCTGAACGAGGAGGGGGGGGGGGGGATTGTTTCATTTCTGAGGCTCTTATTTTGCGTCTGCAGGCGGATACCTTTCCACTGTACTGAGTGGATCGATTAGAATAAAGGAAAACAGGCATTTGAAGATACAACAGAGGCCCGGAGTAAAACCAAACGCCTCTCAAGGAAACTTTTGGACAAAGAGTGTAGACTGAGGTGAGATTTCAGAGTGTGTTGCTCAAAGAATTTGAAGAGAAGAGAGGGGGAAGAGAGAATGGTGGCGGGATAAGTAAATATACAGATCACAATGAGCAGCTGTCTCCTTTTCCATTTTGTGCGGCCATAATGAATGCTCGGTGCAGCTGCAGGTGTCTATTCCTTCATAGGCTCCTCATCAGATTAGACACTCCACTAGTAAAACCTGACCTGTCCTGGGGAGATCAAACACCCCATTTCATTTCATGGCCTTTGCTCCATTCTCTCCACCTCTTGTCTCTCCCATTGACATTGGCTTTGCTGTCCTCCTTTTTCTCCGTTTCTGCCAGAGTGCCCCGGGTCATAATCTTCACCCATGAATCTAATGTCGAGTGTCAGCTCCGGCTGAGTTCACTCACACACACTTGCATTCCGCACATTCTCTCTATCGAACAATAAAAAGATCAGGGAGAGAAACCCCTAAATCACGGTTATGTGACAAGTGCATTGCATGTTTTTGGATACACTGGAGATTACTGAGGCTGATTTGAGCCTCAGTAATCTCACTAATATCTGTATTAGGTAGACAATATAACATTGATAAACAGCTGAAACAATTAGTTAATTGATTGGTCGATGGCAGAAAATTTATCAGCAACATTTTTTTATAATCGATCAACCGTTTACATAATTTATGTGACAAAAATATGTGAATATTTGTCAGGTGTCTGTCTTCTACGGCAGTAAATACAATACTTTGGGAATTTTGTTCTGTTGGTCGAACAAAACGAATAATTTTAGGATGTCACCGTGGGTTCTGAGAAGATGTGCTGCGCCTCTTTTTATACACCAAAAATGATTATTGATTAATCAGGTATAAAAATAATGGTTAGTTGCAGCCCTTGATTCTTTTTTTATGGCTAAAAATATCAAAATAATTACAAAAATGATCGTAAAATAAAATCAAAAAGAATTTGGCAAATTGTGTGAGGGAATGCTTCACCACGACAAGCATGCACAACATTACCACTCTCTGAAGTAAATCACATCACTTCAGACAGAAGATGACTCTAATGCTGATGTTGGTGTGTGAACGGTCACATAGCATTAAAATCGTGTTAAGGCCTTGGTTATGTGAAGAAGAGCAGCTGCTGCCTCCACCAGAATAGTTCAGTCAATTTATTCAGTTAATGTTACGGAATGTATGTGTGAAAGAGCCTCTATACTATCTTAAGCCATCAGCAAATTTGACGTTTTTTCAAATTTCCTGGATTCCCTTAATGCTTTTAACACTCCACACTCCTGTCTTAGAGAGCAGTATTTGCTTTTTTCAGTTGTTTTGTTTGCACTACATGAATGCACTCCTTGCATGGAAAGTACAGCTGCATAGAATCAAGCCTTATCTTCTTTAAATGCTTCTTGTAGCTGGTAAAAGTATCTGGCCTTGGCTTTGTCTGTTTACTTGAATTGCATGTGACAGAGAGAACCTCATATAACCGCATATCCACATCCTCATTTAACCACAGAGAAATTAAGACTTTGGATGCATTTCTTATTCTGATGAGGACGATGTGGAAATAATAAAAGCAGAAAACACAGACAGTATCTCTTCTGTCTCATTTCAGCTGTCGCACTGCTCCTGAGGTACTGCTAGTATTAATACCATACAGGGAATAGAGATCATTTGAAAATATAAGGTCAATTATGTTTATTTATAGCGTTTTGAGAATGTGGGTGGTACGTTATGAGGGATACATCTCAACTTCTGGCAGAAGCCTCTAATATTATATAAAGTCATGGTACATTTTTAGCCATGCTAAAAATAGTGTGTGGTCCGTCCACCAATTTGGTCCAGACTGTTGAATGGATTGCCATGAAATTTTTTACAGACATCCATGATTCCCAAAGGATGAATCCTAATGACTTTGATGATGCCTTAACTTTTACTTGAGTGCCACCATGAGGTTCATATTTGTGTTTTTGAGTGAATTGTCTGTTTTGGCTAGATGCCACCAAATCATAGACACCGTCCCTTGAACGTGTCATAAACCTCTACGAGCAAATACCTGCAAAATTCACTTCAGCCTCAGCTGTTCATTGTTTAAAGAGCTAAGTAATTAGCAAACGTTAGCATGCTAAACTAAGATGTTGAACATGGTAAACATTATACCTGCCAAACATCAGCATGTTTGCATTGTGAGCATTTTAGCCGGCTACTGTTAACATTTAGCTCAACGCACTAGTAGCATGGTTCGGGGGCCGTTCACATGTTGCATCTAAAAACGTGTGAGAAACCCCAGTCGTGCCACTTCCATCTTTTTATCCATGGTGCTTAGGGGCTTGCACTCCTGTTAACTACAAAATAGGTTAAAAGACAGTAACTCATGTAAGTGTGTGAGACACACAGAGAGAAAGGTAGACTAAAAGCTTACAATGTGTTTGATTATAGAATTTTTCACTGCTCAGTAACATTGTGGCTTGTTATGTTTCCATTTGGAACAATGCAATGAAACTTTGTATCTTAAGCTCCCTGTTCTAGTGAAATCATACTACGATAAAGCTTTGTATCGTCCAGAAATGATTTCAGGGTAGACGAAGAAGGGATTATTTCATAATAATTAGTAGTACATGGGAATTATCTTTTAGCTATCCAGAACTTTCTGATCCAAACCACACACACTATTGTGTATTTTCACATGCACTTCCATACACAGCCTTGGCCTTGTCTGTGAGCAGAGGTGTCTCCTCTCTGGCCCCTCAGACACAGTTTGGTTTTTGGCTTGATTAACCACTTAGTTCAGTCTCTCAGACACAAGATTGCAGGGAAAAAGCAAGTAATGAAGTGCTTTTGAATTTGCATTCCCGAGAGCTTTCACGGACGCCTTGATTTCAGTCTGCCTTTGCTGTTTGTTCTTCGTCAAGAGATGTCTGCTATTTTAACGGTAACACGTAACAAGTGTCCATCCAACCTCCTCCATATTGCTCCCTCATCAATCTAACTGCCATGAATAAACACAATCAACATGCATCTGAAGGGGAATTTGGAGGCTTTTTCTCTCAAATCGCCCATGATGGGTTGTTCATCATTGTCATTATGTAGATTACAGTGTGAAAGCAATATTGGAGCCCCTTTTCCTCTGAATTGAAATGACACCGTTCCATAACGCTGAACAAAACACTTGTGTGTTTTGTTCTTTCAAGTTGAGCAGCGCTGATCAGATATGGACAAACTGTCTCAAGAATATGAAATTAACAGCGTTCAGTCTACACTTGAAAGTCAAGCCTTTATTTTTTGTATCGACCTTGACAACAATATCGGAGTGCGCATGCTGCATTATCAGCTGAAGTATCTGCTGTGATTTACCAGGTAAGTACCATGATTTGGTTGAGAATGCCCAGACAAATCTCAGAACAAAGTTGCACAACAGACAGAATCTTTCTTTTTTGTTTTTTAACTCTATTTGATTCATTTGCATGCATGCATACAGTACCACTGCCCTCCCCCCGCTTGGCAGGTCCGATCACAACCTGATCCTGTTGACACCCAGGTATGTTCCTCTGGTACAGAGGCAGCCTGTGACCACCAGGACTGTGAGGAGGTGGTCTCAGGAGGCTAATGACGCCCTGCAGGACTGCTTTGAGTCAACGGATTGGGATGTGCTGTGTGGACCACATGGGGAGGACATCAACAGCATGACGGACTGTATCACAGAATACACAAAATTCTGTGAACACTCTACCATTCCATCCCGGACTGTACACTGCTTCCCGAACAACAAGCCATGGATCACCAATGACCTGAAAGCACTTCTTAATAAGAAAGCTGCTTTCAGGTCTGGGGACAGGGATGAGCTCAGGAGAGTCCAGCGTGACCTGAAGGTGAAGATCAGGGAGTGCAAGGACACCTACAGGAGGAAGCTGGAGGCCAAACTCCAGCAGAACAATGTGAGGGAGGTGTGGACGGGAATGAAGCAGATTACTGGCTTCAAGGTTGGAGGGAGACAACCAGGGGGATCCCTGGAGAGGGCCAACGAGCTAAACTGTTTCTTCAATAGATTTAGCTCACAGCCCTCATCTGTCTCCTCCACACACCTCACCTCACAAACACCTCGGCTGCCTCTTCCCCTCCCTCCTCTGTCCCCCCTGGTGAGCGGCACGGACAATGAGCCCTCTACTTCAAAGGGCTCTTCCACCACCGACACCATGACCACCTCCCCCCCCCCCCCTCTCTGTGACGACTGGCCAGGTTAGAAGACAGCTGGAGAGACTCCACCAAGGAAAGGCTGAGGGACCTGATGGCATCAGCCCCAGGGTCCTGAAGACCTGCGCCATCCAGCTGTCTGATGTCCTGCAACACCTCTACAACCTGAGCCTGAAGCAGGAGTAAGTCCCAGTGCTGTGGAAGACGTTGTGTCTGGTTCCTGTACCTAAGAAGACGACACCATCTGGCCTCAATGACTACCGACCAGTTGCCCTCACATCCCATGTGATGAAGGTGCTGGAGAGGCTGGTCTTGGCCCACCTCCGACCGCAGGTGAAATCATCACTGGACCCTCTGCAATTTGCATACCAGCCTCATGTGGGAGTGGACGACGCCATCATCTACCTGCTGCAACAAGCTCAGTCGCACCTGGATGGAACCGGTGGCTCTGTGAGAATCACTTTCTTTGACTTCTCCAGTGCATTTAACACCATCCAACCAGTGCTACTGAGTGAGAAGCTGCGGGAGGTGGGGGTTAACGCGTCCACCGTCTCCTGGATCACTGACTACCTCACAGGCAGACCACAGTTTGTTCGACTGGGCCATGTGCTGTCTGATACGGTGGTCAGTGATACTGGAGCCCCACAGGGAACTGTTCTGTCTCCCTTCCTGTTCACCTTATACACCACTGACTTCCAGTACAACTCAGGGTCATGCCATCTGCAGAAGTTCTCTGATGACTCTGCAGTGGTCGGGTGTATAAGGGACGGACGGGAGGAGGAGTACAGGGCAGTAGTGGATGACTTTGTGGAGTGGGCCGGTGGAAATCACCTGCTTCTGAACGTGGCCAAGACCAGAGAGATGGTGGTCTAGTTCAGGAGGAGGACGACGGCGCCACAGCCGCTGAGAGTTCTGGGAGAGGACGTGGACATGGTGGAGGAGTACAAGTACCTGGGTGTCTCCATAGACAACAGACTGAACTGGAAGGCCAACATCAACGCTGTGTACAAGAAGGGGATGAGTCGACTCTTTTTCTTGAGGAAACTCGGATCCTTCAACGTGTGCAGTAAGATGTTGGAGATGTTCTACCAGTCTGTTGTGGCCAGTGCACTTCACTTTGCTGTAGCCTGCCTGGGGGAGCAGCATTGGAGCCGGAGACACCAACAGGCTTAATAAACTGATTCAGAAGGCCGGCTCCATCATCGGCTGCAAACTGGACAGTCTGGAACAGGTGGTGGAGAGGAGGACACTGAAGAAACTATTCTCCATATTGGATAACCAGGACCACCCTCTCCACCACCTACTGCAGGGACAGCGGAACACTTTCTCCAACAGACTGATCCAGCTCCGCTGTCATAAGGACAGGTACAGGAGAACATTCCTGCCTACTGCTATAAGACTGTTTAACAAATCACCTCGGGCCAAATCAAATCGTTAAACCTCTGCACTACTGTTTATTTAGTTGATTTAATATTATTCTGTTATTCTATTCACTGTGTATATAGTGTGCATTTTTTATATAACATCTTTACTCTATTATAATTGTATATATTGTGTATTGTGACATGTGTATTTTTCTTCTTTTTTTTAATATATAATATTAAGATTTTTATACCTGTGACCTATTGCTGCTCTGGAACCTATTGCTGGTTGTAACGAAATAATTTCCCCTCGTGGGATCAATAAAGTTACTATCTATCTATCTATCTATCTATCTATCTATCTATCTATCTATCTATCTATCTATCTATCTATCTATCTATCTATCTATCTATCTATCTATTTACGAGCAATCGGGATTATGAAACACGATGATTTGACAGAATCTGTGATTATTTCTGTCTAGGATTTGGGGCAGTTGACGTAAGAGCTTCCCTTTGCACCCGCCGCCCCTGGGTGTCAAAAAAGAGGAAACATAATTTGGTTTAAATTTGGGGCCCTTTCACTTGTCCGTGCTTCCAGGAATGATTCAACATCTATGGGAGGTAGACCAACAAGCAAGTTAATTTTGGTAATTTAAAGTTGGACGTAGATAAGCAGACATAGACTATACCAAGGGGACCTGTCTTCCATAGCCTTCAAGTAAAAAGGTAATTAATTTGACATTCCATTCATTGCCAAATGCAAATAATATTATCCTGCAATTTGAGGTGACGGTTATGTGACTTCATATGTCGTTTAGAAAAGCTGCCTTTGCTGATATTTGTTTATGTGAGGGGGGCAGAAACCCATCACCTTCACTTCTCCACAAGAAACATCCTCTTCAACAGAAAGCCTGATGGTGACAGGTTGGAATGGTATTATATATAAGGAACACATCTTTGACTCTTAAATCCATATATTTCCTCTTCATTATTATGTAGATATAATACCAAATCAAGAATGTATACTAGAACATTTAAATTGCAGATTTTTAAGAGATATAAATAATTGAACTTTAAGAACAACCAGTGGTGTGAACATTAGTCAGAACAGTTTCTAGATAACTGGCATGCTCATCCTTAAATCTTTGCCAGTTGAAGTTCTGTGTAAACACAAACTTTGGAGATGACAGTCAATCTATTACAACCCGCCCCCTGGTTATATTCATACCAAAAAATTGATCTATCAATTAGTTACTGTATATAATTCCAGACATCTAAAACCAAAATTATTATTTCTAACGACATTATTATTCTGTGTCAACATTATTTATTTTTTTCAAGTAATTTTAGAAATCAATGCCTTGTAATACATTAAATGTATGTATGCACTGTTATAAACATTGTTTTTGTTAAAAAAAAAATTGTGGAGGATGAAGTATTCAGATCCTTTACTAAAGTAAAAGGCAAGGCAAGTCTATTTGTATAGCACATTTCAACAACAAGGCAATTCAAAGTGCTTCACATAAAAACATTAAAAGCATCAAAACATAATGCAAAATAAAAGGAGATTTAAAAACAATTAAGAACATTGATTGAAACATTAAAAACAGTGTAAGAAATAAAATACAGTAGTAGTGAAATGCATAAATTGATTAATATCCTTGAATGTGGTTCAATTAAAGGCAGCAGCAAACAGAAAAGTCTTCAATCTTGATTTAACAAAGAAGCTGAGGGTCTCAGCAGACCTGCAGCTTTCTGGGAAAGAAGCAATACCTGAGTATTGTACTTGAGTAAACATGCAAATGTTTTGCATTAAAATACACGTAAAGTAATGTTTAATGCATAATATATACTACATCACTGAATTAAAATTATTGATGCATTCATGGGTGCATCACTTTAATGTTACAGCTTGGCTTATTTTTTACTATATATACTGTTGGGTAGCTTGTGAGACCCCCCCCCCATGGCTAAAGTCTTCTCTTTAGCCATTATAATACACCATAATTTATTTGTTGATTGTATTTTGCATCATTAATCGCAATCTGCAAAGTAACTATATAAGGGGGTGACCGTGGCTAAGTGGAGAGCAGGGCCACCTTTCAATCAGAGGATGCCTGCTCTGCTAGTCTCATGTCCTCAATGTGTCCTTGAGCAAGACACTTAACCCCAAAATTGCTCCCGTAGCTGCGTCTACAGTGTGTAGATAGATACTGAATTGTAAGTTGCTTTGGATAAATGATATCATATGAGTGTAGTGGAGTGGTAGTAATAATTACCTCTGAAATGTTGTGAGGTAGAGGAATTAAGAAGCAGAAAATGCATAAACTCAAGTAAATACAATACATGAGTAAATGTAGTAAGTTACATTCCACCGCTGTAAAAAATATTCAATAGAATATTGAATTTCAATAGAAATTGCCTAAAATTCTCATTGCATCCGTTGTTTCCTGCTGTCACTTTGGCATCTTGTCCTCGTGTGGGCATGTTGTATGTTTGTTTTGAGCGCAGCTTTTGAGACATCACAATGACACAGCGGAAAAAACCTTTAAAGTTCCTCATGGGTTACTTCCTCATTTTTAGTCACCTGATATTATTTACAATATATAAAGAAAAAAAACAACTTTTTGACTTCTCTAATCTTGCATCATGGGAATGTTGTTTTCAGAGCGTTGCGTGTGCAGGGCTGGGGAGGGGAAAAAAACGTGTGGATGGAATGAGCTGTATGGAAAAGAGGCTCATGGGACGATGAGTCATATCCAAGATGACTAAGTAGTCACTTTTCTGAAAGAGTCTTGAATAAAAGGTCTGTCACATATAATCCTCAGGAAGCAAAATATTTAAGTATTGGATCTGATGACTTTTGGGATGAAAGACTTCAAAGGTTTATTAAAACTTCCAACATTACATTTTTTTTTTATCAAAGATGAGCCCAGGTGAAATAATTTGTCAGTGCTGTGCAGCTGTGCAGTGTGCAATAGCAGAGATAAATGTGTGCAGTGTCACATGTTCAGAGGATGGGGTGCAAACTTGGCAAGGTGTGCAGCGTAGTGGAAGTGTGCAGCGTTACTTTGATATTTAGGTTTATGCACAGGGTAATCCCAGAGTTTTGCAATTGTAGAGGCCACTCTTGTCTGAGTCATGACTTGTCAGTAATGTCACATGGAAACAGACAGTTTATGACACACACACACGCACACACACCTCCTCAACTGTTTAAGGACTTTTTTTTAGTTTTTTTTTATAGTTAATTATAGTTTGCAGGGGTGTAAGTTGCAGTTTCAAGAGGGAAATACAAGTATGAACATTGTCTTATTTGAGAAGTTGAACAGAGGCACACAACGCCATCTTGTGGTCAGTCTGGAAACGACAACTTGGATTTCATTTAAATTTTGCATTAGTGCATTTAGTCATGTATGTCTATGATTGTTTAAGCTTCCCTTAAAACTACTTACCTGGGCTTTTTAAACCCTCAAACAATAAATAAAACCATTAACAAAACTATTATTATTAATAATAATAATGACAATATTTATAATAATAACGGCAACAACAATAATAATAATAATAATAATAATAATAATAGCAATACTTATTATAATATACCAATGATAATAACTAAACTACAACAATAATAATGCTAATAATAATTTTAATAATGTAAATTATGATTTATTTAGCATTTGAACAATGTGATGGAGAGGTGTGTGATAGAAGAAGAGGTGGTCTGGAGGGACGTAAACATTGTCCGCTCTGAGGGCTGACTTCAAAGCGAGACTGTGGCAACCTCCTCTCAGCGGCGGTGCACACCCTTGACCGGCAAAAAGCGAAAGTGAATGTTCATCCACGGTCTACAGCCTCTTCCCTGAAAGCATTCTTTGAAGTCACAAAATGGATCTGATTGACTTGTGAAGTAGACACATATACGTATAGAATGGAATATAATTATATTTGACAATGCACGTGCTGCATGTATTGCTTCTACAGTTTTATTTTCTACAAGCATATTACAGCTCCTCTATGTTTTGCCATGCTAGCAATTTTAGCAGTCTGCACAGTTATGTGACAGTTGAGAGGTGTATGTATTGGTCATGAAGAGTCATATCTTACAATTCAAATTATATGTCTTGCAGCAAGCTTTCTCACATTAGGGTGAGGAAAATAACTTTATTGTTAGAATTCATAATGTCTGTTATAAAATATTGTGAATGTCAAATAAAATGTCCATGTTAATGCTAAGAATTAACATGGACTTTGGTAAGTTTGTCTTGTGAGCATCTACATTAGATATTAATAACCACGTTTAAGGAATATACAAAGTCAAAAATGTGTATTTCTGTTATTTGTTTGTGTTAAATATGTTACAAATTCACTCCAGTTTTATGTTTGGTAAGGGAATATATTATATCCACATGCAGGTCTTAAATATTTTGTGACTCCCCTCTAGTTTGTAGGGCTTGGACTTCTTCCCAGTCACGCCTGCTGTATTATTTCCACTGACCCACAAGCAGTCGGTCGTCCTATCCAGAATTCCGTTTAGGCCTCAAAGATCATCTAATATATGAGATTAGATGCTATAATATCATTACCAGAGAGGCAATGTTAGTTATGAGTTTTATTTCTGGTAATTCATCTGTTCATTAACTCAAAATAGAGTTTAAAGTAAAAGTATAGTAAAAGTTGAATGCAGTAATAGTTTCCAGAGGCAACAGTTGAGAGGTAAGCCAGAGTTTGAAGCGTGTGAATATGCACTATTAATATGTGTAATCCTATATACAGTGATGATGGAAGAAGTTAATTATCGCTGAGCCTCTCCAGTGAAGCCCTTTACACTTTTCTTGAACTAAAAAAAGTGACATCCAACGTTGTATAATTAAAATGTATTTTTTTTTTCCATACACATTTTGCATAGCTTCTCTGACAAGTGAGGTCACATCAAAGCTGTATTTAAGTGATTGGAGTGAGAACAAATAGTCGAGGAACAGCTAAACCACCCAGGTTTAAAACACAACTCTAAATGGTGACCTCAGCTCTTCGCACAAACTGAATACACTCTGTAATAATGACCTTGTGTGAGAGGGGTGTATGTTAAGAAGACTTTTTGCCGGTGTGATCAGTGATAGAGGCTGGATCTCCTGTGTGTCTGAGCTCTTCATCATTATCTTGGCTCGCTGACTCATATCTTGAGCACAGGGAACAAAACTCTCGCGGCGGCCTTGTTCCTGGCGCAATGGGACGCCGGGAAGGACAATGAGAGAGAATTAGTGGTGAAAAAAAGCAAATAAATAGGTGATTCAATACATGACAGCCCAGCAACAAAGCCCACTGAAGATGGGAGGGAGATAGAGAGAAAGAAGGGAGAGAGAGAGAGAGAGATATGAAAATAAATAGAGGAGCTCAAAGCGAGGCAAGGGTTGAGCGGATTGGAGGTGATGATGAGTGGAGAGCTGTACAAAGTAGCACATCTATGGGAAAGGTTTTAATGAGGCAGACGTCGGTGTGTGTGTGTGTGTGTGTGTGTGTGTGTGTGTGTGTGTTTTCTCATCTGTGAAACAGACACTCACAAAATCCTCAGCAATGATACTCTAAACTTCCTGTCTCCATGTGGGTGGGTGAGGATTTGTAAGTGCGCAACACGGACGGACAGTCAACTATTATTAGTGGATGTGTTAAAATACAATAGTGGCTTCAAAATTAAGAAAAATATGCTTCACAAAGTGGACATTTTTTTCTAACGAGAAGCGTGGGACATAATTGCTGCAAAAATCTGATGCAAAAATTTGGTGTTCAAGCAATAAATTAAATATACTTGGGAACTGCAAATTGCAAACCTTTTTCCTCAAAAAATATCCAGACAGATTCAATAATATTTATCAAAGCAAATAATGGTCGACAAAATAAGAGGACATCAATTTGATTAGACTGAATGTTGGACAGAGGTGTGCATCTATAAACAAAATACAACCATTTTTAGCCATGATTGAGCAGCTGCTATCTTGTTCTGTTCTGTTGCCATTACCTCGAATCTCTTGATTGCTAACCGAACCAGACAGACACTAGACGACAACTTGGTGGGATTTTCAAAGTGTTTTGATACAGGAGTCATCGACACAATTGGTTCTTCAGTCTAGCTCTCAGCACTGCCACAATGAGCCCAATATGGTGTGATCATGTTCATCTATTGAGAGCAGGAGAGGGTGCTCATTTACTCAGTGTGTCAGCACACACATCTGTAACTCGGTTTCTTCAAACGAGAAAGTTCCTTGTCTTCTACATTGTTGGTTAGGCCTGCTATGTTCTAACTGATTCAATCGTAAATGGTGATTAACCGATGTAAGTGTTTTTACTATAATATGTCACCCATCTAGATCAGATCACGGAGACTGTGAGGTACACCTGCAGCCAAGATGCATGAGCAGCGCAGCCATGTTTCCTGTTGTCTTCTAACGGCTCCAAGGCTTTTGCATGTCTGCCCTATATCTTCAGAGCAACAGGAGGCCTTTAGTGTTACCGTCGGCTCTCGGTTGGATTAAGAGGAAGTCAAACAGGCTCAAATAGGGGTAGTGCTTGTTAAACAATCTGGGACTCACAGGGTGGTGGTATAATGAGTTTAGGACATCACAGTTACACTGTTTATAACGTTACGTGGCAATTCAACAGACAATCAACAATGAGCCATGTCGACTGAGGTAAGCTAATTAAGGTAGAGGAGAGGACACCTGAGACTCTGTGGGCCAGTGGGTCAGGATTTAAACCAGATGTACTGTAGGCCTTGATCTAAATTGTCTCCTAAAAAGTGGCTTTCTGAAACAACATCCAAAATTTGTACTTCTTGACTTTGGAGTACCGGTATAAATTAAATGACATTACCACAGAAGACACAATTTCAAATTCCACTGAGAAATTATGTATATTTTTGAAAATATTTGAGATACAGCTTGCTGAAACACACATTGAGCCACAAAGGAGTTTTATTTTAAAAGCCTGTATTGATGCATTTAATAAAATAATAATTTTAAAGTCAATGGTTCAGTTCCTTATGGGCTGCATGTTCAAATGTATGACATTCAAATATAATCCCTGCAGGTACAGTTTTCATCTCTCACCCTGAGCATCTTTGACCTAAAACCATACTTTATGGGTAAGTATTGGGGCAGGAGTAACTGGGTGATTCCTATACCCTATACCCATAAAACACTCTTCAGTGCCAGTTCATTGTTATTTAAGAAAGATGCCTTGCTCATGGGCTGACAGAGAAGCACACAAACCACAGACAAAGACTCAGGCTAAACCCACACAAACCTTCCTTGTTCCAAAATGACCATTCTTGGAGGAATGCAGCTAGGTGGACAAAACCCTTTCTCTACATTTACAAAAACCTGTTTTCTCATGTCCACATCATCTACACATTTTTACACAGTGCCTAGAACCGCCTGGCAAGTTCTGTAGCAAAGGTATTCTGCAATGTTGGCGACAGAATAAAGGCAATTAAACACAGTTTGCACAGCGCTTGGACAGCCAGGCCGTGTGCTTTGCCAATTAACTTCCCACATAAGGAGGGAGAAGAGAATCAAGACTCTGAGATTATAACCACACACATTCTCTTTGTGTTCAATCAGTTCTGCATTGTAGCAAACGTATGAGTATCCTATTTTGCGTGTATTCTCCATTAGTACTCTGGTGGCACTGACAGCTAATTTGCACTCAGATATTGTAATTTAGATATGAAGTACTTACTTTCTTTCATGCTTGTGCCCTTGGCTCCCCCTGGGACCATCAGCTATTGAGTATTCTCCCCCATCTTAGCCACGTCTGGGCAAGTTTCTCCAGTGCGGTCAAGCTGTGGCCTGTCACCTTTATTTCAAAAAAAATAATTAAGTGGTATGTTTTAATCTGTATCATGGCACCAGTGATGCGCAATGCTAGACATTTCCATTCATCTTTGGTAGGCTAGAAAAAGAAATGAAAGATAGTCGAGTTAATTAAAAGCACTCAGTAAAGCACTGCATGTGATGCGTGCGATGAAAATGTTACATCTGTATCTATTTTCCATTCTTATTTCTCATCTGAGACTTTTCTTATCTTTTGCACAGGATTGTATTGCCACAAATGAAGACAAAGAACATTTCTGTCACAAGAAAACTGGCACTACTAATAATTTGATGAATATATATTCAGGCTGCCTGTTGAACTCAGCCACACACACAGTCCATTTTGTCCATTCATTCACTCAATGATTGAAACAGTACAATTTTATAGAATTAAACCAATGAGTAGTCATGTATTAATATCACAAATAAACCCAGCGGAAATACTATTGTCACTGGACTAAATAGATTTGAGAGAAATTAAATTGGGTAATTTCCAGAACACTGATATAGCTGAAATACAGCTATCAGAAATACAGTTTTCAAATCCGATAGCGGACATCGTGGCTCCCTTAACAGGAAGTTAAAACAAGAAAAAGATTCTGAAGCAAAGTCAACATAGCCAATGTTCTTCTTTGGGAATCCACTGATGTTAAATATGTCAGTTGACGGCAAGTAAAGGATTCTGCTATGGCTACAGAGAACATAAGTACATGACATGACCGACATCCAACCCTGTGACTAATATGTGCTAATGTGGTTGGTGTTGCTTTAATGACTTATAAGAG
The DNA here is from genome assembly GCF_023349555.1 of Cebidichthys violaceus. NCBI lineage: Eukaryota > Metazoa > Chordata > Actinopteri > Perciformes > Stichaeidae > Cebidichthys > Cebidichthys violaceus. The sequence continues at coordinate 449,518 of NW_027176384.1, forward strand.
ACTGTCCAGCTATACAGATTAGCAGCCAGTTAAACTATACATTACAACTATTGTCATCAGCTCTAATGTACAGCTGTCTAAAGTAAACAGTGGAACAGAAACACGTGCCATCCGGCAAATGTACAAGTACACACAAGCAACCACATCCACCACTGCATCTCCTTCCTGCCCTTAATAAGGATGATTTAACATTGTCATTCCATTATTGATTAATTGACTGACTAATTGCTATTTATCTTTCTTTTTGTTGCCCAGAATCAGTTTCGGATTGTCAGAAATGTTCCAGTCGTTCTCAGGCACAGACAACCAGTGGGCGATTAGTCAGAGAGATGACGGACAGGGTTTTTACGATTCTGAACCACATCCACACAGCTGGCCTCAGTTCTGCCCCCCTCGGCCCAGCGGCACCGTTCATCATGGTGGAGCCTACACCAGAGCGCAAATTCCTGTTTGGTGCCAATTTCAAAACACATGGAAGGTAGGTAACCACAACAGAATGTTAAGGTGTATGAATGAGAACCAAACTTTTCGTGACTCAGTTATGTATTAACATAAGTCTACAGCCACGCTAGCAGCTTGGTGATGCTGTGCAGAAGTGCTCTGACCTAAATACTAATGTCAGCATGCTAACATGCTCAAAATGACAATGTTAACATGTAATGTTTACTGTATTCAACATCTTGGCATGTTAGCTTGCTAACATTTGCTAATTAGCACTTACAGAAAGCACAGCTGGGGTTGTAATGATGAGAATGCCATCACTGTTGCAGGTATTTGGTCATAAACCAACCAAACCAAAGTAAACAACAACATTTCAATTTGGACATGATGATAGCACTAGATGAAAAGTTATGAAAACACCAGTTTATCCTGAGGGAGATGAGAACATTGCATTATCAAATCCAAGACTTGACAAAGTATATACGTATATATATCTATATATATCTATATATATAGATATATATAGATATAGATATATAAAGATATATATATATATATAGATATAAAGATTAGTATGTATCTCTATCTTGCCATTCCCTATACTTCAACTGACCTCTAAATAGCTGTTAAGCAGCTCCCGTGGCTTTGTTTTCTTTATGTGCATTACTCTCCCTTTGTTCTTCCCAATCTTTTTACATTGCATTCATTTGTAGTCCAGACAAATAACTGTGATCACAATGCAAACAACTAGTTTGATTTCAATGATCCACCATCATTGTGAGTTTTTCTTATTCAAACACCTCCCCTAATAGCCTATATATCACCACAGGCATATAATTACTAAACCGTATAGGTTAAATAAATGTCATGTATAATTACAGAGCTCCATCAAATGCATCAGCTGTCATAAATATGAAACCCAGCCAGGCCATAAACACAGTGGGACTCCGCAGGTGAACCTTCTCTTCTATGCAAACAACATCAATGACACATTGTTGTCCACTCGTCACAGCCGTTTAGAGGCCTTTGAATAAAAAGGTTAATGAAACAGGGCTGTTACAGTGAAGATCTCTGTAGAAAGGCTACTTATTTCATAAATACAAGTCTCCTGAAATGGTGCTTCTAGCGGCAATACATTTGTGTGTAACAATCTGCGGTTGTTACATACGAGCTTGATTATGACTCTATTGCTGTTGTTCACACACGTCGCCAAACATTTGAATGAACCCTGTGTTTTAGGGGGCATTTCTTTGGAATTCAGTCTCTGGGAATTGTAGGACCATTGTCCAGGCAACTGAAAACCCCCCACACAATGTGCTGACAGATCACTGAGCCATAACTGGCTACTGCAATTACTGTATGCCATTTGATGGATGCATACGGTGTGTATTCATGTGCACGTGCATATATGCGCATTTCTTTTAGATTGCACAAGATTGCAGACCTCATTTGGGACACGAAAAAAATCTGATCTATTTTCCTGCTTTGATGCAAAAGTGAGACTGAATTTTGGATGTTTAGGATACGTCTGGGCTATTGTGAAAGGAGACAAATGACTTCCAGATCGGCTGTAGTCGTCTCTTAGGCTTTAGGGAGGGAATTCCTGGAAGGGAGATATGAATCAGACTATCAGAGGAGGAGGAACAGAAAACATCCCTACATTAGATGGATGACTGATAGACTTCAAAGCATTGTTGCAGTATGTTTTCTCTCTTCCGTAGGAGGCCTGTCATGTGCTAAAGTTGCTTTGATGTGTGTGTGTTTGTGTGAATGAGCAAATGCATTTGTGTGTTTGTGAGTCGATACTGGCCTCACAGCACAAGTTTCTCCTTCAATATCGGAGCAAGAGAGGTGAAGGTGAAGAGGGGAAAGCAGCAATGCCTGCACGATGCCATTAAAAAAACCCGGATCTAAGTTGGTAATTTGCTAACATGTAGCTGTTTTTTCAAAGTTTGGAAACAGTAATACCAGGAACTTCCCAGGCAACAAATTGTGAACATTAAACTATGCCCTATCAATTTCCTATCCAATGTACGTTTAGTTCATATTTGACCAAATATTTCCTACTTACAAATATTTCCTGATGTACGAACAGCAGGGGGTAGAAATAATTGCTCACAAACCCGTATAAAATCCCAGTGTTTTAATATACAGTATACATATATGGAAGTCTGCTTTTTCAAGAGATTCACAGCACAATTATAGTTCTACGTACTTTATGACCAAAACTGCTTGTTGTACAGTATTCTACTGTATTAAATTGCACAAACAGATTGGTGTTGGAGCCAGTAGTATGTTAAAATCTGGTGTGTTCTGAAACTGCAGCATTGCGAGTAACACTACAACTCAAGACTTGTTTGTCTAATATCCATGGTAGAGCCTGTGAGTCACAGTGGAAGCAGACACATAACTTTAGCTTGTTGTTGGATGGTGAATAAAGCCAATGTGAACATTTCAAATATTCACACTGTGGCAATCAAAGAAAAAGGCAGTGGTTTGTTTACACACTTCATTTTTCCATTTTGTCTGTGCAAATGCATTCAGTTCAATCTTACAAAATATCAGGAGAGGAGAAGAATTGAAAGGAATGCATGAGACGGGGAGATAGCCCAGAAAAAGAGGAGGGTGGACCACCCATCTGGACTGGCTGAGCGCCTGGGCTGCCTGGACTGCTGTTTGCCCTCTGGACTGGATGCACGGATGCATGAATAGAGGGATAAAGATGGACAGAAGTCCCGTGCATTGATTCAGATGGACGGAAGAATGTGCTGGAAACATTAAATATGTCAATGGCAAACACACGCAATTACAGTTTATCCTGTATACGGTAGAACAGTTCAGCAAGGTTCAGGTTCAGTTCATCTTCTTGTGTTGTTCAGGCCCCTAACATTAAAATCTGTAGGCATGTTAACCATTTTTCAGGTTGGTGAGCCCAAAATGCATGGTGATCAAAGTAGAGAGTCACTTATACTATATATAACTTTTAAATTAATTAGATAATGAATTAAACATATTGAATAATAACTGAATTATCTAACATAAAATGTTACTAGTGACCACATTTTTACGATGGTATCACAACAGCTGCAACGCCAAATCAGGCCAAGGACCTAAAGTGTGTGGGGGGCACTTCCTACCCCCTACTTCTGGTGCCCTTGCTCGGACCACGCCTATCTTTAAACTCTGCCTTCAATTTAAACTAAACTATACACCTGTAATGTTTGGTGACTGCATCTTGTACGGTTGTGAAGCTATGGTGGGGAAAGAATCTGTCCAGTAAGAAAAATAAATATCTGGTAAAGTATTCAAAACTGCTTCTGTGGTAGTTCCCGCAACAATAGGTGTCTCCAGAACCGCAATCTTTCCATGAAGACACAAACACAGACTCACAAGGTGAAAACAGTATCAGCAATCTTGAGACAGTCACACAGTGGGCAGGCAGCAGGAAGTTAGATTTATGTTTATTTGCTATATAGATCTGTCTAAAATGCTAATTTTTAAACAACAGCTAATAATTTTGGGCCATTTTTACAGCCCAACTGCACTAAACCTGTTTGTTTGACCCTCTCTGCATGTTCAACTAGCAGACTGATTTACACAGCATACTGTAAATGAAATTAGCTAATCAAATGAAGCTTCAGACTTAAATTGTGTTTTCTATGTGACCTGAGAAATTCATGCCTCCAGGGACAATGGTCTCGCTTGTTTTTCTTCACCCCCTACACAAGCACAACTATACATAGGTAATGTACTGTGAAAGAAAGTTATTTTTTAAGTTGTTGGCATGGCATGTCTTTAACGCGTGTGAAGGAGACTTTTTTTAAACACCTTATACTCACTGACAGCTCAGAGCCACTGTAGTGCTCGAGCATCCCTGTTTTTGTGAGCATGAATTAGCTAGATAGTGTTCGTAAATTAAGCTACATGAAAAGAAACACAAAAAAAATTAAACGAGTAAAAATTCTAGCTTTGGAAAAGATTAATATGAATGGTTTCTGTGTTACTGGATAGTGTTTGTATGCATTATCCAGTCTATGGATGTATACAGCTATAGCCTAACACACACTTAAATATCTTATTTTGGATCAGCAGCAATGAATATATCATTTATGCTCAACAAAAGAACATTTAGACACCGTTACGACCAACTTTCAATCTTTTTTTTTTATGATAGTAATGACATGGTTCTCTTTTGGAGAGATTTTCTACAGAGGTTTTTCCCTTGACCCCCTCTGATGAGGCAGGGTTATCTAAGACGCTAATCGGATTAGACAGAATGGCTTTCTAAATGTTTCACGTTCAGTTCTTTAGTGTCTCACACTGAACATAACTCCATCCTAACAACACAAACGTACACACACACACACACACACACACACACTATCACCCCTGCAGTTCACCCTTGACCTCCTCATATGCCGATTGTTCTTACAACAAGAGAGATCAGGCCTTTAGACTGTCTCCACACTTGACACTCGGAACAAAAACACAGGCCAATTCTGGATAAACATATCATAATCCCTCAAGGTGGGGCAGTGGGGGGTTTCAAGGCCACCAAGATAGCTATTCACAGCATCCAGACACATGGAGGGACCTCCGGGAAAGACATTGTGAGGTGTTGGTATGAGACTTGGTATGACACCCCTGGGAAGAATGGTGATTAGTAACGAAGAGGATTGTCTAAACTCTAGGGCATTTGTGGAAACATACACATCGACTAATGCTTTCTTAATGCTAATAATGGTAGTTAGCAAGTAAATCTGTTTTAGTTTAGGAACAAGCTTGTTCTTGTTGCAGTTGCATACTATTGCAAAAATACACATACAAATCTCTGCTTATTTACGCTGTGATGGGTACATTTTCAACGCATTGTGTGGCAAACCTGATTGGTTGATCCAACTTCCTGTCAGGAAGTGGGTTCAAAACACTCCATGCACGTGTTAAATAACAACTCTGCAGAGGTGGATGATGTTTACAATGTTTACTGAGGGAATAAATCAAGTGAGAAGTTTGGTCCTTTTCTAATAGATTTCCATACAATCAGACTTCTTTTTTGCAACCGAAAGAGTCGCCCCCTGTTGGTCAGCAGATAGAATGCAAGTTTTAAGACACTTTTGCGTCGGCTTCACCCGGCAGAACTCGGTACAACTCATTTGCAACAGCAAATACCTTTTGAAGGAAGCGCAATGCTGACCGGATAACATTTTATTTTAACACAATAAGGAAGTGTTTCTGCCAAGTCGCAAAAATGTTGATGCTAATGTGCAATGTTAACTGACATTTCTTTTGTTTTCTGATCTTGCAATACAATATCTGCTTGTAACAACTATATTGTTTGACTTTTTTAAGGTTATGTTCAGACAGTGGCAGCACTTGGTAAGGTTTTGGAAAGATTGTGTACTGGTTTAATACCGAAAAGTCAGCAGTGACTTAAGACACAACGTTTTTCTTAACATTTAACCTCAACCAAAATCTTTCCATAACCTCAACCTCTCACTCAACGAAGTGCTTTTGATTCCTAAACCTAACAACAGACATGAATCTGAAAGCAAACCCCGTCTCTACAGTCAAAATCCTTCACTTTGTAAGCTCACATCAGTGTTGGTCTGTAAGGCGTTACTCAGTAATGCATTAATTGTGTAGAAGATGTAATTATATTACAGTTATTAATCTAAGTACTGCTGCGTTACTGCCTTACCAGATTAGTTTTTTTCATGCATCCGTACATCACGTCTAGGCATCACCTTGGGCGCATGTGTGGCCGTGCCCTGAGGGAGAGAAAGAGACGGACCTGGTTCTACGAGGTTGATAGCATGCAATGCACCCTCAATTTGAATAATAAATGCCAACGCAAGGTAGTAAAAGTAACTTATTTCACTTCCTGATTAACTTGCCCAACGCTGCGCACTATCTACCCCAATCTGCAACTTTGGTGCGCTTTCTTCACTCAAAAAAAAATGTTACCTCTGAACATGATTCAGCTAGCATTTACCTCTGACACCCCAATGTAATTGGGAAAACCATTTAGTACTATATATGCTTACTTTTTAGGGGACAGTTGTACTATAAAGACAGGATTTTACAACTCTGGAAAGTATCACATGAATGGGAAGGGCTGTTGTCCTTCTGAACTTCTTTATCTACATCTTTCCCTTTTTGAATGGCAGAGATAGTCAGTGAGGGCTAATGTTTTGACCTGGACTGACCCCATCAGTTGATGGTAAATGTAGCTCATGCTGTACATCCTTTTCCTCAAGAGTGTGTCTGTGGCCCATAATTGATTTGTACAAGTTTATATTGAAAACACGATTGCACCAATTGATTTTTTTGTTCTTTACCCGCCTTCCTTATGCTTTTTTTCTGGGCCTAAGCGATTATGTTTTGCATGTATTCTTTAGCTTTGATGGTTAATATTCTATTTTTGTGATGATGAAATTGTATACATTTGTTGCTCTTATGCAAGCAAATACTTTATTTTGATAATTTCTACAACCTGATTCTTAATTCCTATACCAATCAATATCTATGTACTGTACATAAGAAGCTAAAATCCTAAAAGAATGTTTCAAAATGTTTCTTTATACCTCACAAAGGTGGATGGTGAAGTGATTAGGCTTTGTGATCACGCAGTAAAGCGATCAGTGACATGGTAAAAGGCCATTGTTCTCAGTGCATTAAGAGACAATGACTGTTAGTAATTATCTTAACAGCATGGGCCTCATCAAGCCCTCTACGCTATACTCCCACTCTTATCTATCCCCATCTCTTTACATTTACGCCTTCCTTCCCCTCGACCACAATCCCAAACATCACCAGAATGGGTTTGTGTTTTAACTGCGGCCCTTCAGGAATATTTCACAGTTTTCAGTTTGTTGTACCTGGGTGGCAAGATTTTAAAGATGACTGTATTGCTGTAACTGCTGTTATTAATGACAAGCAAAAAATGGAAGCTTGTGTAGTATTCACACTATTTCGGTCAGACAAAAGTCTTCAAAAGCCTTAAAAGAACATAAGTCTCTGATATATATCGCAATTTATTAAAATAAATCCACTTGAATCCACTTATCAAATCCAAATCCCTCATTGAATCTTTTTACCTTTTAACATTTGCTGTTTGTTTAATCATCTTTTGTTGGCTGAGAACGCAAAACATCTACACTTTTTAGTGGCAGCCTAATTAAGGTTCACATCCTTTACCTACAACCTGTCCAGTATAATATATGAATTATTCATCAAATGTATCTGACACGTTCAATTACCAGCAGTAGCCTACTTTACTTCACCATGTACTCCGAAAACTGAAATTCTTAAATTGATCAGATTAGATGTTGGTATATTAATATATATAATATATATGAATATGAAGTGTAACTGGGAGAGTCTTAAATTTAAGTGAGGTGATCAGCAAGATCATTTATCTAGAGAACAGTCACTATTCTGTGTGTCTCACAAAAAGAACCACTCCAGTGATATGATTATATCACCATTATAATTTCTGTGAAAGTCGATAAACAAAGTATTAAATACCCTAAAATCAATGCACACTTTTACTTTTGCATAACATCACAACTGTGGGTACTTAAGTAGATTTAGTGCAGAGCCTCACCTGTCATCATGACCAGTAAAAAACAAATAATGCTAAAATAAAATAAATATTAATATTTCTCTACTGATCTGTGCTATAAATGTGATTTCTGTATGATTCCAATCATTTCAAGCATTTTTATAATCAAAATCACTGAATTAGCGCATGTCCTGTTCAAACAGAGGAGACACGTGAGGTGAGGCAGTGACGAGCTGTGCCTCACCTCAGACTATGAATCCCTCACAAACTGGGCTGAGCGCGTGCCTTTTGCTTTCTCATCGTTTGTCACCACTGTAATATTTGTAGACACTTTTATTATATGTCCTTTCTTTCCATAGAATAGGTCATGTATTTCACGTCTGTGTAGAACATATTTAGTGTTGCTGATCTGACAGAAACCGCAGTGAAAAAGCACAGAGAGGCAAACACTACTCTGCCTCAAAGAAGAGGGCGTGAGAGAGCCCACGGGTCGGGTTTATGCTTGTTCTGTCGTTGCTCTTCTTCTACACTTTTCTTCTTCTTATATTTTGCTTTGACCACAAGAATGTAAGATTCAATATCTAAGCTTAAACATGTCTCAAAAAACAGGGAAATATGAACAAATCAACAGCAATTCAACGTCGGACAGGTAAAGTAACCTTTTATGTGTTTGTTGTTCTCTTTATACATCCGTGGTTGTTACACAGATTATCGCGGAATCTCACGATTTTTGCGGGTGGCGCCCGCGAGCGCTCCGCTTCTGAAATGCCCCCGGTGGAATCAAATATGTACCTTACCTATGTGTGTGTAAATAATGCTGGTTTGAAAAACAACCAGTAGTCAATGTGCAAGCTGCCAATTGAATGGTGATTTAAGCTTCTCTATTGGGTTCATATATTTGTAAATCTGACTTATGTAGCGTCAGTGCCTCACCAGCCACGAACCTCACCTCACGTCACTGGTTCAACCTTCTGATTCACTGATGCCCTCTTTCACCACTGGTCCACACTTCCCCTGATGCCATTAAGACTAAAACCCAGAACTCTTCATCCAACCGTTCAACCCTGGGCATCACAGGGGCCCCTGCATACTACACAGCCTTTATAAGATTAATGCAATAGATGGAGCAGGTGTCTGCCAAAATTCCATTCCTATTTAAACCTCAGAGCCCATACCAGCAACCTAATCCTATTAGGCCTAATTGAGTGAAGTCGACAGTCTTTTTCAGTTAAACTAAGTTCACGCACTAATAGGATTCAAAAGGGGGCAGAAAAAAGGTACAATGTGGAGAGAGTAGTAGTGTTAGTGTGTGGCTGGGGAAGTGGACAGTGTGCATCAGGGAGCGAGGAAGCAAGGTCTGTGTGCGTTGGGACCAGTGGAGGCTTCCCGCTGGGTTTGGGGATCTGTGCTTAAGAAAGAGGGAGGGAGTGGGCTGGAGGTCTCCCAGGAGGCTAGATAAGCTCAGAGAGGGAACCAAGAACAACATAATTGGTATTCGGGAACCCCTAGTGTGTTTGTGTGTGTGCCTGTATGTGTATGTTTGTGATACTTGTATGAGGAAATCCAGTGTGTATCCTTGGATACTTCATCGAAACGAAGCGAGTTTGAGCGCCGTATGCACAGATACAGTCACAGTGACTGCACAGTCGCATTGCAGCAAAGAACAAGAAGAACAAAAAGCATATTAAATAAAGGATTTGGTCTAAAAGCATAAGAGAAATTGATCAAACATTCTTTGAATTTGTAGAGTCAATAAAGAGGGATATATATCACACACCATTAAGCAATTTCTCAAGGGTAATGTGATTTGCATTCCATGAAATCTTCATTGTCAAACAAGCAATGATCATACAGTAGATACACACAGAGCAAAAAGACAGAAATGTCTTTGACTTTTTATGGGATACAAAAATCAAGCCAAACCAGCACTTACTTTCCCATTATTTATACCAGGATGCACACCTGCACCAACACCTCCCTGGTAGTCAATCAACCACAAGATATGATCTCCAGTGATACGACCTCAAGCCAAAAGACAGTAGGAAACACAGACTAGCCCCCCTCCCCCAAAAAAGCTTGCCACCTCTTGAATCCTTCTTGCTTTTTATTGTTTTTTGGCTTGTGGCTAGTACATGATCTTATCAGGGCCCTTTGTTAACATCTCAGCCCCTTTGTCCCCTGCTGAAAGACATGTTTTTTACTCTGAGGCCAAGTGTACAACGAGTTCTTCTCACAGAAAGTAAAGGAGAGAACCAAAGTGAAACAAGAAGAACATGATTGAATATTAGAAATAGAATTATAAAAAGGTCACATGAAGCTTGCCCTGCACCTATTCCCGTTGTAAAGGTAAATACAATATATTTCTTAACAATTTGGAAACAGCGATGCGCTCCCTTTTCATTCTAAACTAAGTAATGCGTATCAAACAGCCCGTTAAAAGTGGCTCGGACTGTGAAAAATCCAGAGGCACAAACTCTTTTCAGCGCTTATGGGAACTTTGCAAACAAGACTGCAGTTTAAAAAAGTAGAGGGAGAGATCATCTATGGTTTTTAAATACCAAACCTGCATGAAGTATTAAACAATACTTCATGCAGTTTGTACAAACTGTACAAAGACCAAAGTGTAAACAAAACAATATGTGTTGGGCTATTTCTAAGCCAACCAGGTGCTGCCTATAGCTTTATATTTAGCATATGCTCTCGCTCGACTAGAATGTGAATAAACGCATTTCCTAACATATCACATTGTCCTCCAACACGGTTTTGAAGTACACACACACACACACACACACACACACACACACACACACACACACCAAATTAAGGAGGTCAGAGTGCGACACAGTGTTTAGCCAGTGGCGTCAGTGACACAGACATGGTCTGAGGACATAACCTTTCAGGGCTGCCCATAGCCAGAGGTGCTACACGGGACTCCCTTTGAAGAAAACACATCCAAAAGGACTTTGGAGACAAAAGGTTAGCATAGGCTTTCAGTGATGTGACGGAAGACAGTTGACATCTAACAGGAAGTGAAAGAGTAGATGTTATCTGGAGTTTTAGAGTCATAGATGTAAGTTTAAAGATTACTAATAGTTTTAGTTTTTTTAATACTGATTTCTCACAGCACTCAGCGATTGGATTATTGTTGGCTGTTGATGGTTAGAAGTATTCTCGTTTATCACGAGGTTAGTGGAATAGGAACCGTTTATATGAATGTGTCTTGTATTTACACATTGCGCGGGGAAGATACTGTTTTACTAATCAGGACCATAGAATGTGCAATACAGTACAGTACAGATCTACATACATATCAGCTAGAAGTCTAGCCTGATAGCTATCATAATTCAAATATGAATTATCATCAATCTTCATTGGGTGCACATTTATCACTAAATTAATGTTTTTCAGAAACATTAATTAAGACAGAAAAAATGTCTGAGAAAAATGGCTAAACTCTCTTATGTCCCAGAATGCAGTTGGCATTTTACAGTAACTGGCAGGTAAAGGTAAGCCATAGAGCAACATTTTTTCAGATTAAACAAAACAACAAATGTTGACTTTAATAGGTTGCATTATATTTCACTTTTAAGTAAAATAGCAATGATACTTTGATTTCAATCAAGAAAATTACCCCGAAATCAAATAATGTAAATAATAAAGGAACCATTAACATTTTACTTTTTGAAAAAAACATTCCAATGATTAACATTTCCCCAGTCTTTTTTCACTGTGTAGTCTGCCTCAAAAGACCTTCTAAAAACACCATAGTCATGATTTAGATTAAATTATACACTGCCTGAAAAATACTCAAACCAGTAAACTGTATGCTGTCGTTTCCCCTAACCATGTTAAAAGATTGCCTTCATATACTTTTCCTAATCTAATTACATCTGATATCACTTGTAAAACGGCATTGCCTTAGTTTCATGTATATTTGTGGAATCCTGTGTAAACGTCTAAATGTTTTTCCTCTGAGGCAGACTGCGCGGCTAGTTATCCTGTGCCTATAGTTCCATATCAAAGATAAGTGCAATATGTTTCCTAAAACTGTTCAAACAGTGATGCGAACCACTATAGTTCATCTTCATCCTAATTTAAGTAATGCGTTTCCAATGGTCCGTTAAAAGTGGCTCAGACTGTGAAAAATCCAGAGACAAAAACGCTTTTCAGCACTTATGGGAACTTTGCAAACAAGACTTCATGCAGTTTGAAGTGTGATCATCTATGGTTTTTAAATATCAAAACTTTTTTTGTGAAAGGCATAGTTTGACATTTTAGGAAATACACTTATTTGCTTTTTTGACGACAGTTGGATGAGGAGATTGATATACATAAGAAATGTTCCTTTACACAATTAACAAACTTTACTTTGAACACCATTGTAACAGTTAAACCAGTTATGTTTTTATAAGAGCTTGTAGTTAATGCATTCTAATAAATATATCCATATAGTATCTTCATTTAAAGATGTGAGTGATAGCCTGAGGAAGACCTGGACTCCTGAGTCCACCATATACACCAAAGATCTTCGAGTGTGTGTGTGAGTGAGATTGTCCAGTGGAGACTGAACTATGAATAGTAAAAAAAAAAAAAAAAGGGGGGGGGGGGGGGGGGGGGGCACACAGCTTAGTGCAATGATAGAACAGAGACAGGGAGGAGAAAAAAAATCAAAGAATTGGAATAATTGGCATAATTCAAGGTGACTGCGCACAGTCAGGGGGAGTGTCGGTGTTGGGCGAATCTTTTGCCATCCTCAAAGTGAGACGGTCTGCACAATTAGCCACACAAACTCTGACCCCGCTCAGAATAATTAATGAATAACAGAGGGAATAAAGACAAAAAGGCGCAGAGTGGTCTGGTTGAGTGGCGAGCAAGGGTAATACATCAAAGAATGCCGTTAATTGGCCCTGTGGCTTTCATTCTTTGCCCTATTTCTTTCAATTCATTGACTCAAAATAATGGGTTCAGGTTCATTATAAACAGGTCGTTAGCCCTGGGAGTGCCAAAATTCAACAGGAGAGTCAGGGGTGTGTGCGAGTGTGTGTGTGTGTGTGTGTCTATTCTTGCCTGTGCATGTGTACATAAATGTGTGTGTGTGTTTGATGGCTTAGCTTTCGCCTGGCCCCGCCAAAGTCACGACGACATCAATCCCACAAAGGGAAAAGTAGTATAGTCGTGTTGAGAGGAGAGCAACAGGCTGTGATTGCTTCAATTTTTTGTAGTTGTTTCAGAACATACAAGTACAGTATTCATCGCGTGCGTCTGTGAATGCTACACGTGTCGTCACGATGCTGGAATATAACTGGTACGGACAGGTAAGTGAAGCTGACACACCTATTCCTACGATGATGCTTTCAGATGTGTTAATGTCTGCTTATGTACCCGAATGATGAGGCCTCAGAGTTGCTTCAGTCAAATAATAACAAAACATAATGTAGACAACTACAACAAGACCATGATGACGCACAGTATTGAATGTAGCAAAATCTACAAATTTTTCAAATATTGCAGACTGGGTTTCAAATGAAATTCTAAATCCAAACTACATTTTTGTCTCATGTGCTTGTATGCTTCAAAATAAAGAGCACCCTTGTTTCCGATAGCTGCAAAAGAAACTATGACAACTCTGTTAGACGGGAAATTAAAATAAACGAAGGCACAAATGGCATTAGACTCACTTAAAATAATTTAACACTTAATTTTCTGCACCCATACAGTTTGTCTGCAATACCAATTTTTTTCCTCCTTACATCATCAATCTGTGTCTCTGCTATGTTTTAATCAACATGTATTGCTGTCAAATTTGTAGTGCAGTGCTGTGGTTTGAGGATGCCATCAGCGATTTCAGTGTTAATAATGACTTGCTTACAATGACAAAAATGTTTAAACTTAATTTGTTTCTGGTAAAAACCTCTAGGTGATTATGGGAAGTGACATTTTTTATTTTGAATGTGTCATAAATCAAATGGATTATATGGGAAATGCATTTTCACACAGCTGAAACAGGAATGTTTTTCTTTGCTTCTGAAAGATTTTGGACAAATATTGTTGATGCTTTGTGGGATTTCTTTAATTTATGGCAAAACATTAATACTGTTTTTGTTCACTCTTAATGAAGCACAAAGTAAAAAATTCTACAGTATTTTCTTACAACAGCAAACATGAGACACTACGTATTCTGTCTTTTCCTTGGCTTTGCTAGAGTTCTTATTTTCACACCTGTAATGAACATTCTCTTCTTCCTCTTCTTTGCATTGACGATTAACCTATTTAATCCCGATATGATACCAGGCAGTGGGACTAGGTGTCGTAATGTTTCATTCTCCTCCTCCTTCCGTCACTTTTCTTAGTCTGTCTAGTTCCTTGAATCTGGTTTCAATCTGTCTGTGGCTCTCATTCTTTTGTCTTTTAATTTACTAATAAGTGCAGTTTTGGGGCAAAAACCCTAGGTCATGTGAATCTACTCTCACTGACGCAGAGAAGGAGACACATCATGAAAGAGAGAGGGGCAGGAGGGGTGGTTAACTCAATTACACTAACCTTTTCTGCTCTTGGCACATGATTTTGTCAGAAATACCTCTCTACTTGTTTCACATTCTGAAATATTTCAGCCAACCTCTTGGCCAACCACAGCACAGTGTTTTTTTTTTCTTTGCCACACGAAAGTGTTCCCATACCTGGGTGAACTATGTCAAGCAATTAATACCCTGAAATACTCCTTTAAGTGAGTCTTTTGGTCTTTGTGGCTCCCCATTGTGATGAAACGATTGGTGTCGTCTCACGTTAGCCTCGCACAGGTACCTTCTCTGCCTGCACATCAGATCATTAACATAACCGCAGATGGAGAGAGAGAGACTGATAGAGGGAGAGAGTGAGTGAAAGGGAAAACAAGTGGAAGAGTAAATCAAGATGATAGACTTGCATTTAGTCCGAATGCACTCATGACCTCTGGATAGTTCAGAGTGCTGAACACAAACAATGAGGGATGGGCGACTACATTATACATTGCATTATCATCATACTGAAAATAAGAGGATGGACCAGCTGTATTTTGCTTAGGTGGTGCATTCAAGGATGTTCTCTAACTTCTTAGATTTCAGTGCATTGCACTCAAAAGTTTGTTATGAGAAAATATTAAACATAAGAGAAACATTTTTTGCACAAATTAATGTCTTTTTGCAGATATTTGCAACCACATTACCCCATAAAATAATATAGCTTTGACATAAATGGACAGATAATGATAGATGTACTGTGTGATGGATTACCTATGTTTACCTAAATGTGTGTAAGAGGATTTCTATAACATGCTGAAATGAACCGAGACCAATGGCAGTTTAGAAGGTAACAAATCAATCTAAAAACGCATGGTATGCTTGAGAAAATGGCCAGCTGCAATGTAAAGTACAGCCAGCTTGAATGTAATGGGCTGAAACATGTACATCGACCAGCATGTTCCTTTAATCCCTAACGAATTTGCCAGTTGTAAACTGGGCACACTTTTAATTACAGAATTACAACAAAGTTTCATGGCCGTTTTTGGTTCACTGATGAGATCTTTCATTGTAAAAACTTCGCAGACGGCGGGGAAAAAAAAGCAACATTAGTTTTGGTTCATGCATGCATTATCAACACATAAGTAGGATAAATGCAATGCATGCTCGAACATTGACACTGGTGAGAGCAGAAGAGAGTGAGCAGTGTGCAGAGAAGTTTTAGTCAAACATCTGCGCTAGATAGATTTAGAAATACACCTTATAAACTGTAATTTAGTGAACTGAAGTCGTCTGACCTGCAGTGAAACTTTTTATGCATGTTATTACATATTCAGAGATTCTGGATTGTTCCAATGAGGAAGAATGCGTAGATGCAATTTTAAATATGGCTAATAGTACTTTTAGAAAACTAAAATTACCACCTTGGTTGTATATGTCCGCCAACCAGTCAAGTAGCAGTTACATCCACATCTGTCCAAAGGTCACAGTGAACTTGACCTTTGAACTCCAAAATCTAAATCAGTTAATCTTTGACTTCAAGTCAAACTTCAAGTTTGGTTTGTGCCAAATTTGAGGAAATTTTCTCAAGGGGTTCCTGACATATTGCATCTCCAAGAACGGAACGTACGGACGGATGGACAACCCAAAAAGGCATAAAAAATAAATCAAAAATCTGACACCAATTATTAGTCAAAGCAGAGTAATTTTGGGGGGCTCATAAGAGGCCTGGAGTGGCTTTTTTAAAAGAGAAGCATAGTACTGAGGGAGGAGATAGGGGTGGACGGATGAGCATACAAACCAGAGGGTTTGTGTCTTGCATCTCTAATGCTACTGCCAGATGCTGACATTGGACGTAAATAGTGGAACGCTGAATCGCATCCAATATGGACAGTTTTCTCAATATTCTGGGTTGGCATCCTGTTGTAAGGTTTAGCAATATAAACACTACGCTTAAGGAAAGGCAGGGGTGGTAGTTGACTTGTCAGATGAAGACTATTTCCTTTATGAATGCGTAGGTGATAGTTGCTTCATTTTGGTTGGAGCTTTAAACCAAACATGCAGGCCCAACTCTGGCTTCAGGTCATTCAAGTCCCACGTGTAAAGCTTGAGCAGGACAAGTTGATTGGTGCAGCCGTTTAGTTTTGGTGAAGCTTATTTGGTAAAAAGAAGCAGCTGGCATGTGCATTGGAGGAGGCGCGTGGTCGTCTACACGGGAGGACTTGGCAGTCACAGACAATCCACACACTTGGAACTGGCAGTGACTAAATGATGGAGAAAATAATTTGAACTCAGGCACAGCTAATTACCCAATTTATACGAGACTGGCAATTGGGGTGATGAGAGAGGGCGACTGGCGGAGTAGCGTGATTCAATAAAGAAAACGTAAGATAAATAGAGAAATAAATGAAAAAAGTATATTATTAGCCATTTATTAACAAAAAGTAAAAAAAAAAAAAAAATGTATGTGCTCTATTGTACAGATTTGGGCAGGATGGCCATTTTTTTCAACATGTCCTAAAGTAAAAGACTACAAACTGCACTTTAGATATTTATTTATTATTATTATTATTTAGAGAACTGTTACATTTACTCATTTGAAATTAAAGTTTAGGATAATAGAGAGATTCCAGCTAATACACATTAACTGTAATGTAACGTCACGATCTGGATGTTTGATTAAAGCCTTTACCTCTCACTCCCCGTCATTTGATCTTCCTCTAATGCGTGGGTGTGATGAGGAGCAGAGGCACTCCTCCCTTCGTCACAGCAACTTACTCATTCAAACGGCAGAGGCACAAAGATAGCCAAACAGAGCCAACAAACAGCTCTTTGTCCTCGGCACTAACCATATATGACTAGTTCTGGTAAGGTCAAAGTTGATTTAATTTTCTGCTTAGTTCTCATTAAACAGCTATTGCATTACTTAATTTCCCACAATCAAGTTAACGGAGGCGGAGTAACCAATACATCTCCACCAAAAGCCTTTTGAACAGTGACTTGCAAATGTAGCCCACAAATGCACTTTGTGTAGGTTCGGGGGAGCAGCATCCTCTTTTTTTCAAGTCGTGTCGAGCTTCAAAGGTCAGGGGAGCTGCATTGAAATATTTTAGATTTTGAGCTGCACTCTATTCAATTGACTCTAACAAATACATTTTTTATTTCTACTTCTCTTTAAGATTTGCACAAGTTCTACGGCACTACTAGCTGTATACTGTAATACAGTGATTCCCATGAATCCCCAGTGATTGTGGAGTAGCTCAATTAAATTACGTTTTTTTTTTATTATGATTTGATTCTGAAATATTTATTGATTCAGGTGTAACACATTAACACCACATGTTGCGTTTGAGAGTGCACGACAACTAGTTAGCAAGCAAGCAGATAAATCTCAACCGTTAATTCAAGTTAACTTAAACCAACTTAAAACTAACTTAAACTTAAAATAATGGATATGTGGTTGAAGTAGTTAGCTAAAAGTAATGAAGAAATGGTTGAAACAGTTCAAAGTAAAGGATAAATAGTCAATGGCCATTTTATAGCTGGGTCCAAATGCATAGTGAGAACTATTAATGAACTGAACTTAGCCCACAATGCATCGTCAAAAGTATACAATAAAGGAGAGTGAATGATCTTCATGCATGATTTCAACAACTTCCATAGGTGAGAGGAGTGGCCACATTGCCACCTTCTGCTCTGTATGCCACGATGCATAGAAACCCCATATTGTGTAGTGAACAGTGAAACAGTGAATGACTTCAGATAAAGCTTTAGTAATTCTACAAGACTGTTGTAATGTCAACAAAACTAATAACAATAATACTAATAAAGTAATTTGTATGGCACCTTTCATACAAGAAATGCAGTACAAAAGTGCTTTACAATATGGGAAAATAAATACACAAAGAATGAACTACAAACAACTAAAAACTCCAGGTATGGTTGACGTGATCTCAACTTAATTTCTGTTTATTGTCAAACACAATAAAAAAGGACCAGGAAGAGTGTTTCTGACACAGCAACCCTCTAAAAAGTGCATCTCAGACAGGAAATTATTATTGGATATTTTTGGCCTCTTTTATTGAGTCCGTCTGAGGCATTAATTCTAGCCACGCGTCAGTCTGGACCTTCAGATAATATTCATCTGCTGAAGGTGAAAAGTTCCCTTGTGCTAACCTTAAATCTACACGTGCACGAACAAGATAAAAGATAGCTTGGAAGCCAATCGTGGTCCAGTATGCAAGTTAAACTCATGTGAGATGTAAACTTCCAGCCTTCTAGCAAAAGAGAGACAACAAACAGGTCTTTGTCCCCAACACAAACCATATACGACTAGTTCGGGTAAGGCCAAAGTTGATTTCATTTTCTGCTTAGTTATCATTAAACATATCTTGCATTATTTAATTTTCCACGATCAATTTTATTGAGTCTGTCTTGACCATTTATTTCTGCCGTACAGAATATTACAATATACTTGTACTGTGGGGACAAAGGTAAATACATTGGAATCAGACAGTGATATATTTAGAAACGGAAACAATTGTTTTCCTTCATTGTTATGTTTTACTGAAATCCTGCGTGACATAATAAAATGTTTCATAATAGAGACAGACCCAACGTTTTTGACTGCAAAGGCTTTAATTGCTCTGACTGTCAGAGACAAAACTAGAAGCATGCATCCCACACAGTGCAGCGCTGACATTTTACTGACTTCAATCATTCAATCATCAAAGTCAAATCACTGGATCTGGTCTTCTGTGCCTTAACCTGTTGTCTGTTCTTTGTTTAGCTTGCTGAGTTGGATGGTGACCAACAAGATTAGTAATTTCAACTTTTTCTTACTTATTTCTAACTCTAATATATTTCTAAATCACTGCACAGTAGCATTTCCTGGTGTTTCGGGCACAACCTGACTTGTGACCCGTTTTATTGTCTTAGATGATGTTATATCTCCTCTTTTTAAAGTTATCATGGAATTGCTAATGTTTGTTAAATGCAAAAATTCTAGGACACATTCAAAGCAAAAATAAATAACATTCTATTCTTTAAATAATAAAAAATAAATAAAAACACCAAATATTTCTGAAATTATCCCATCTACAGAAGTTCATTAGCTTCTTTCAAGAGTGTAACAGGGATGTCTTTCTCAGTGCAGTGAGCATTTTGTCTTTAGGCTGTTGCCCATGCTTGAAAGGCCTTTACTTTGGTGAGCTGGGACTGTCTCGCAATCAATCATGTGCATAATTTTAATAAGACTTCATCTTCATAGTTATAGTTGGAGCCCACCAGGGGCTCCTTTTCACTGTCTGCCAAAGTGAGAGATTAAAGTTGTCTACAGTACAGCTTTCTGACATCATTCAGAGAGGCGCTAAGCACCGGTCTATCCTGTTCTAGCTCAATGGACAGTGAGGGTCAAGGATGAGGTGCCCCTTTCAGGACCACAACCACCACATGGCGGTTTACCCACAATCCTCTGCTCCGTATTGCTCAGCAGCTTTGTGACTCCGGCTTGGACAATTTGAACGGTTAACATTAGGTGCCATTTCCATTTGTTTGTTTACTTGTATAAGTCCTTTATCACTGTGAATCCAATTTTGGTGATTTGATATTTTAACTTAAATTGAACAAATTACATGAAACTTAACGCCAATAGGATTACAAAAAAAGGCTGCCCGGACAAAAATATTGTGGGCACAGAACAGGACAGTAGTATGTGATAAAGCATGCTACAATTAAGTAGCAAAGTTGATTAAAGTCCTAATGAAGGAATGCTCAGCCTTTTTCTAAATTTGATTTTAGGACCGTTTTGTGCCCCAAACAGTGAATGTATCATATTGTACAGAAGATAGCTGGAGCTTTCCAGCAATGTCCGTTCTCAGATCTCACCAGGAACTCCAGTTCTTTGTTATTTTAATCCAGTCTCACTTCTCTCCCTTCTTCTCTCTGTATAGTGACTAATTTGATTTGAATTTGAATTTTTGTGCCTTGTAAAAAGAGCACACTCTTTGCAGAAGTTAAAATGTTTATGAAGCATGGTGACGTATGATGGTTAGTTGGCCCCCACGTCTATCCGCTCCCCATCAGATATCTCCATTAACTTTCTATGCATTTATGTTGTGTCTAAAATGGTCTTTTCATTTTTTTTATATTCGCCATAGCAAATTCTGTTGAATTATTGTTGAATTATTCATGAACTAAACACCAAGCTGCTACCTGCGCCCTCGTTTGAAATTGCTCAAAAGGACCAGTCGAAGTCATGCAACATGTAAAGATGTTATCGTCTAATGTTAACTTCATTAGCTTGGCGTTAGCTAACAAGCATTTAGCCTCACATGTCATGGCATGATTGTATTTGAAAGCTTGGTCATGGACGCAGGTAACAACCCAATAACGAGAATATGTCAGAAAGAACAATTTTGATTGGCAATTAGAATACAAGTGATTCAAGCTCTAATTGATGGAGTGTGTTCACATCAGCAAACTGTATGCAGAGTATTGCACGTGAGTGAACCAGAGAGGTTAGAGAACTGATACACACATAAACACACCCACTAGTTTAGGTGGCACACATATAGTACCACAAGCTGATCTGTCAACAGGACATGCAAGAACTTATGTAACCGTCATTAGTGTTTGTGTGTGTGTGTCTTCGTGAGGGACTGTGTGCACGCATGCATGTGTGTAGAAGCTCTGTACGATCTCTCAGGTTCTCCTGTGAACAAGTTCCCTTTCACTGCTCACAGAGAATAATACGCTCCGACTGATTTAGCAGCAAAAATTATATTATTCCGACTAATTACGTCTCCTCTGCACTGACGGAGAGGAACAGCTGCACTGTGTCCTCCTCTTCCTCTGTGTCCTCCCTCTCTCACTCAGCTTTCTGTTGACTGAAACTGTTGGAATGTCAATGTAATGTTTGTTTTTTGTTAAATTGGACAAAAACGAGTCAGTAACAAAGGAGAAATAGTTTGTTAGTGTACTTTAGTTAATTAAGGTGCGTCTACACATGTTCATCATATATTTATCTTTTTTGTCTTTTTTAACTTTTACATCACTAACATGTTTTTTAAGCAATGACACACTTTTCATACAGTTCTATCTCTTGTCGACATCACATTTGTAGCCATGGAAAGTAAATAAAATACCAAAGAAAGAACAGTAGTCTACCTAACTGTTGAAGAGGTTTTTAAAATATATACCATTTAAATATATTATGTTTGTATTTTTTTAATGCAAATGTTTATTTAGATGTAGGAAATACATTTAAAATCTCTGTTAGGACTAAAGAATAAAGTGTGTTTTGGCAAAATAATTCTAAAGGTAAATCAGTAAGATCGTGCTTTTTTTTTTACAATCAAAACTCCATCGGGTACTTAATAGTAATTTTCCTTCTTTTCTTTAGTACGAATTTTGATATATTTTTACACCAATGTCAAGGTAGACCATTTTCATAAATTCAATATTTCATCAAGGTAACAAGTACACACACACACACACACACACACACACACACACACACACACACACACACACACACACACACACACACACACACACACACTCTCTCTCTCTCTCTTTCTCTCTCTTACGCACAGTTTCACATGTAATCCAGTTAAAATGGCTATAATATTTAATTCATATGAGAATCATTAAAAGTGCAGTGGTGCCGTGTCCATTATGCATTCCTTTTCTAGCAGGATAAAACAGTCCTCAGATGTGGGAGCTGCACTTTGAAGTGTTGTCTCAGAAGCAGGCCAACTCTTACAGGAAGTCCCTGATGTTTAAAACATGCCATGCAGGGCGACTAACAAAGGTGAGCACTTGTGGCTTGCCCCAAGATGAGCCAAAAATGGCCAGCCAGGAATTTGGCTAGATGTGATAGAATGCACAGCGGACATCAAATAAAGGAAGAAGCAGACAAATATACACGTGGGTAATGGTGAAGTTGTAAGAATACAAAACACAGGGATGTGCATGCTGCAAAAGATACATAGACACACACACACACACAAAAACTCACTCTCTCGCCAAGACACACAGACGAGAAAATCAGCTGAATATGTGTCATGTTGACCTTCAAATAGCAGCAAAATGATTTGGACACAGCAAGCTAAAATCTAAAATCAGGGAATAAGTTCCATGGGCCAGGTACAGGTATGATATAAACAGAGCAGTGTTCTGTGTTAGCATTGTTAGCTGCACTGCATACACTTTTGCAGGTAAATATGGTGCAAGTTAAACAAAACGAGCATTTGCTTTGACAGAAATGTCTCGGCTATCTTGATTTGTTTTTGCTAACCCTGGCAGGATTTTAAGGTTGGACTCCACCCTCCTGTATTTAATACATTTTTGGCATCATTTAGCTGATCGTTTTTTATTACTATTACTATTTACACACATGCACAGATTACATTTGAATCTGTGACTGTAGCTTGATGGTTGAAAAGCTGTCCAAGGGAAGTGGGTGTCATGAAGATAACCTGGGAGAATGTGCTGAGCTGGGCTGGATGTTCTGCAGGAAGGAAAGTGTGGGGATCCACAAGCAGGAACTCACATTTTGTCAACTCATTACAACTCTACACATGCACACTCCAACCCCCTAACTGCCATCTGTATTTCTGCCTCTGTCAGGCCTTTTCCCCTGACCAAAAGCACACACGCACCAACACACACACACACACACACACACACACACAGGAAGTGGCCCGTGCGGCTCCCAAATAAGCTGATGTGTCATGCCTTCCTTTCCGATATTTCTGCAAAAGCTCAGGAAAGAAGAGGCTGCAGTACCTCTCTTCTTCCTCTTCTTCTCCCCCTGTCTCAATGAGACGCAGCTAAATCTGTGACAGGTCATGTTCTTCTGTAAGAATTTCCATACACTGTGGTGGGAGACGCTGCCACTCTGGAAGCCATGAGTCGCTGTTGCGTGGTCAAAGTGACCACCTTGACAGAGATCCAACTTCTACAGGTAGGGGGAGCGACCTCAGCTACAGGCCAGGAAAATTGGGAACAAATCAGATATAGAAAAGCGTATGTGTGTAACTATGTGTGCAGTTGTTTGTGTTTGCGTGCAAGATACATTGTCTGTGCTTTATAAAAGGCAAGCACTTACAGCAAGAATAAGTGAATAGCCACGGTGGAATGCCCATTTGGTGATCGCTTTGCTATCTCGGTCTTATCTTCCCTCACATTTCACAATCTAGGGTGTGTGGTTACAGCTATTTACTGGTTAGTAGGCTCAGCAAAAATACAGTGAGCATGTCTGTGAAGGCTTTTTGTTCCACTTTTATCTTATCTCTGTAGATTCCAGATGGGAAAAGGATAGTTGAGCATTGCTACTCTCAATACGTTGTAAAAATACGACATTTTGCAGAAATGAATCCAAACCTCCTATGCTAGGTTTTGTCCATAATTTGTACAAGCTATTTAATGTCACCATCACCCAGTGTTTCATAAGTTGTAGGATTTTTCTGAAGTGAAAGGAGAACTTGGGCAAGACTGAAACTGAGTTAAGCAAGAGCTTTTCATTTAGAGGGAACACCTGCGAGTGTGTCTGTTGCAATGGCAGTGTGAATGCAGCATGTTCATTGGGACTAACGAAAAACACCTTTTAACTCAAGAGGTAAATCACACCCCTATCAAATGCATCTCACAAATAGAGGCTGAGGAAATCATGTTTTGAAAGATTTAGCATCGAGAGTGTGTGTGTATTCTAAAGTTGTGTTTTTGTGTTTTTATATTTTGCATATAATATAACTGCCGGAAAGACAACATATGCGTTTCACAGCAGAGCATAGTAGAGTTTTTGTTGGATTTGATCAACCTGCTGCATTCATGCCAGATCAAATTATCAGACAAAAATTATGTTTGTGAAAGAAATAAGTAAAGTTTGATTGAGAAAGAAAGAGAGAAATGGGCTGTGCGTGTTGCCATTTTAATGGTTTGAATGTTCTAATGAAATAATGAAGTTAGGAGACACAGACAAGTTTATATCTTTTGCAAGGAAGCAGAAACTACGAAATCAATCAAACAATTATTTTGTTGTTCAAATGTTATGAAACATAATGAAGCAAACTGTCAAAAAAGGCAACAATCAAATGCACTGAGTAATAACTGCTTTTATATT
The DNA here is from genome assembly GCF_023349555.1 of Cebidichthys violaceus. Taxonomy (NCBI): domain Eukaryota; kingdom Metazoa; phylum Chordata; class Actinopteri; order Perciformes; family Stichaeidae; genus Cebidichthys; species Cebidichthys violaceus. The sequence continues at coordinate 474,143 of NW_027176384.1, forward strand.
CATGAATATGACATTTTTTCTTGTATAAGTTAGCATGTCAGGAATAACTGTGCAAATGTGTGTAAATGGAAAGTGAACCTGTGACCTCTTCTCCACCAGTAACCTCAAACACTGCCTCGATTGTTGTAGCAGGTGCAAGTAGCCATGTTGAGAGAGAGAAAAAAATCAAGTGTCTCAAACCTCAGAATAGTCACTACAACCCCAAACCTGATCCTTGATTGATTAGATTCTTATCTCATTCCTGTCCCATGTGTATGGTGGGCATTGATAATTTTCCCCATGTCCCCTTCACACATACACAGGCATGCCATTGTCGAGGCCGGCCTCGGCGACTGAAGCACCATTACCTCAAAAATCTAATCAGATTCCCTTAAGTGGATAACAAGCGTGTCTCCGGCATTTACAGTAGTGAGAAAGCTGAAGTGAAACCAGGACAAACCGCTGTCACACAAAGCAGATGTGGTGTGTGTAGCAGTCCTGGCATCCCTCCTGCTATCCGTAGTGGAAAGAAATGTTGATTGGCTAACAACTGGCATCTTGTTTGGCCTAGTGGAGTCAGATAAGAGCTCTCAGTCACTACCGACAAGTTGAGTATTGTGACGAGCCTGTTCTTAGTTAGGTGGATGAGGGGTGAATCAGGGCGGCTAGGCTAGCTGACGAGGACAATTTACTGCTGAGTTTCAACACAGATCCAAAGTTGCTATAGCTGAAAGTCCCTATGGTTCAGCAGTGCTGACATTTAACTCAGACAAACACTCAACAGGTCACTTGCTAGGGAGCAACACATTGCATCACAATCCATTTCAGAAAATTCTAAAGTTTTGAGAGAAAAAAAAATATGAAACATTCGTACTCTTCAAAATGAAAAGATAAAACACAAGCAATAAAAGCAGTTGCTCCAATGAACTCACTCAGGGGTTTTGTTGTTACAGCCTTATATGATCCGATATGACCCGCAGCTAATGGTGGCTTATGTTATGGTAATTGCAGCAAACCTAAAGCTGTAATAGACATTACTGAGTGAGTTAGCTGACTGTATGACTCTTCTCCACTCTTCTACTGGTACTGTAGCTTAGCATTTAAGCTAAACCCTACTGTCCAGCATAAACCAATGAATGTCACTATATAGGTGCAAAGCTTTGATTATCTGTGATATTAAACTGTGATTGATAAATTAAACTTGTTTTTGGGGGGTATGTTAATGTCCTTTAAAGGTGGCATTACCATATGGCAGAAGAGATGGTTAAGATAATGAAAAGTTCTTCTTTAATATCATATGATCAGTTACACATTAATTCAATTAACTAATTAAAGTCATGTTGCATAGTCTACTACAGTAAATCTGATAAAGTAAGACCCAAGCATTGTTGCTTATCTTACTTTCTTCTACTTCTAATTGAATAGCTGAGGTCAGTCCTGGAGAATAGTAGCCATGTAGTTCTAAAAAAATAAGCTCAGGCAAGCCCATAGAGCACTCTATTTCGACCAGATAATAGAATATATTTAGAGGAAGTTCAAAAACAATCTAGGTAAAAGAGACGGACAGGATGTGCATGTATAACTGACACGACTAATAATAATACCATTGCTAATAATACATGTATTAAGTACACAAAAAGGACATAAACTAATAGAGCAAGAAACAACAGTGAGCTTCTTTGTAAGCTCCAGATCAAAAAGTAAACTGGATGTTTTTAGGTGACGTTTGCTCTGAAAATAGCCCTGAAATACAGTAATAAAAACCTCAAAAATAGCTTTATTACAGTTATTGTTTGGGGAAAGTGATAATACTAAACTGTCTGCTTTGAAACCAGTGAATGAATGGAAAGACTTGGTTAAAAATGGCATTAGAGTTATTTAAAACCTCCATTGGGGAACAAGGGTCAATTGTGCTGCCACAACCCCTGGAGCAGGCCATAGAGGACGTTGCAAGCTGATCAGTGATTGGTCAGTCAGACAGAAAAGGGCGGTCCTCATGAATTAGTGACAGACGCTAAAGGCAGATATCCTGCAGTGATCAAACCCTGGGTGATCTGACAGTCCAGTGTTTGAAGTGATTATCATGCTACGCAACATAAAGGCTTACCCCCAGCTTTGTGCCTAATTAGTTCACTTAGGGCCCTTTATAAGACTTCAGTAGGGGACTGGGAAGTAGAGACACTCGCTGAGAAGTCAGCAGCTCAACAGGATAGCAGCAGCAGATTTGGATCCTTAAAGTTGACTTGCTGCCACACCAAAACAAACCAATCTGAAGACTATCTGCTTTTCTAAGAATGCCACACTTAACTGGCTGCAGTTACTACACAATGCGGGACGCAACCGGAGCTTCAAATGTAAGGACAACGAAATTTAGAACATTACTTGGTAAAAATGTTTTGTTGAACAGTCAAGCATGTTTTGTAATGTGACGTATTCGTAAGGCTTGTATTAGTATTTTTTATTACTGGCTGTATGTATACGTACTACTGCAGATTAATAGAATTTGTTGTTTGTCAACTTATGTTCAATTCTTGGGCAAGCTTTTTAAATTGACCACATTTTTCAGTCACAAACTGCTGGTAAATTTTCTGAATATAAAGACACTGGCTACACATGTCAAACCTGACTTGCTTTTATGTGAGTGTTAACTTAAGTTCTACAAAATACAGTACTGCTGCAAGTCTGTTATTTTCCCTGCATAAGTGACTAATTATGGGAAATACTGACTCGCAACTATTTCTGTGGGTTGAATTAGATCATCTTTTCACGAAGCCGACAGCTGCCGTAACCACCTCTTGTGCATATATTCTTAGTCAGCGCTGTTTCAGCGGCGTGAGAAACAATGCGCGATGAACTGATTTTGTGTTCAGTCAACTAACTGAACTTGTTTGTTTTTGCTGCAGGTACAGAGCCACCTGGAGAACTCCAAGTTCCACCTCCATCAGACCCAGAATCAGCAGGTCAAGCAGTACCTGACCCTGGGCTCCAAGCTGGCCTCGTCAGCCGGGCAGGGCCACGCCGTTCTGCATCCACACGCCTCTGGCCAGCCACTCGCCACCGTGCCGATCATGAGGAACGGACACATGCCCTCGCTCAGTGACGGCAGCAACCCCAACAGCCCGGTTACCCTGCTCAGTATGGCCAATCACGACAGCGAGGTGAGTGGACTTATGGAAAAAGAAACCGTGAATTATGATGTTGCTGAATATATGGAACTGAAATTGAGAAAACTCAAAATGGGCCGAGCAGTGACTGGAAGAATGAAAATGCAACAACAAATTGGAACCACAGACTGGTTCTCATACAGTACGGCCGAAGTGTGGGTCATGATTTTTGTAGATTTCGCAACATTCTTGACACGTTTTCCTGTCAACACTCAATCTTCCTGTCAAAAGTATTAGCTTGTCTTAGTCCCTCTTCATTCTGTCATTTAGAGAGATAAATGATGGCTGACTCTTCATTTGAAAGAGTCAACCTGTAAAATTTCAATGTGGATTGGGTTTTGAGAGTGTAGTTCTAACTAATCACCAAACCAAAGTGATGCCATTATTGATCTCTCCGTCTCTCTGATGTGTTCCTCAATAACTTCAGACATGCAGTATCTGATGAGAGAACCATTTCAAAGGAGGAAACTAGTTTGATAACAGATGCATGTTTTTCCCGCCATGTTTTTTTCCTTTCAACAAGGCGTTGGAGAACTTGTAAATTATTGGATTAGTCTCCTGACATTCCCTCCCTTTTCCTAATGTCTATTTTTGGTTTGAATGTTGAGATTTTAAAAAGATCAGACTTAGACAGTATTGATATTTTCTGGTTCAAACAGCATCTGTCTGTCCATGAATACACTGAAATTACTGTTTTCTTTTAGTTCCCAATGGATGAAGTTATTGATGACCTAATTAGTCTGGAATCCGGTTTCAATGATGGAGGCTTGGATTGCATGGAGCCTAACCTCTTAATGCAAAACAATGTAAGTATGAATCACATTAAGAGCTACATAGTAACACTGTTTAAAATGTGTCAGACTATCAGCAGTTTGAAGGTCTTTTGTATTAATTTCTGCACACTCCTTAATTTGTTAAACTGTTCACATTATTGCAGTTGGGTTTATGTAAAGTGAAGTTCCTTGACTAATGACTTCTGTCTTTTAAGTTAAATGGGGACTTGAAAGTGAAGTTACTCCACCTAAATATTTAGGCGCATGCTTGACTTGCTTGGGAAGAAAGGGACCTATCTTAGTTTGGGGTCAGCTTAAGTCTGGAGATGAGTGAAAGTTCATTGGGGCTTAGCAACATTTCTCACATTACTCAAGAAGATCAACAATGCAGATTAGGTTAACAAAAAAGGAGGATGTTTGTGGACAGAGGTAGACACTTACTGACACAATAGAATACAATTCATATTAACTGTCTGACGAAAGTCCACTATTGGGAAGACAACCATCTAGAATGGGCACCACACACAAGCACAGGATTCGTGGCCAAGAAGGAATTTAAAAACTCTGGGCAAAAATGTGGGACAAGGGTTCCATTTGGCCCGAGAACATAGCAACACCTGAGCCAAATACAGGGACAGTTTGTGGGATGGGAGCACTGGGTATCTGGCCTAACTCCTTAAATACAGAGAGAGCAAGACTGGGAGACAAAGAATCACACACACAGATAAAGTGACAGGCAGCAAAACACAACAGATACTGAGACAGAGAAGGAATGAGAGGGGGAGGAAAAGATAAGGCAAGGGGGGGAGGAGGAGGAATGGGAGAGCCAGTGGGTTTCAAATGAGGAGCGAGGAAAAGATTTTGTTGGAGAGAGTTACTGAGCCATTGGATTGAGCTAATGCATACACTCCCCATGGGCTTGTTCAGAAATGATACCATGCTTAAATGGATCAATTCATCCTAATTAGTCATACAGTACGATGCATCACGTCGTTTCGCCGTGTCAACACATCCAGGAACACAAACGGGAGAGGGACTGAAGTGATTACAATAGGAGTAGTAGGGGAATTGTTGCAATCTTTCATTTTGATAAGTACTTCTGTCCCCTCCTCCTCCTCTTCTCCCATCTTGTTGAGATAATGGGAAAAAAAAACGCACATGCAAACTAAACCAACTGCAGATATCTGAAATGTCTGCAGTTTCTTCTGTTTTGTTTCTTCTCTCACTTTCCATTCCTTCCCATCTCTTGACTTTGACATGCAGCCTTATCACGTTCACCAGTCTGGCAGTTAGATTTGACACACATGTCGTGGATAAAATTGGCTGCGCGCAACGTGGAATGCATGGTGGCTTCTGTAGCATTTTCCCATAAATACACAAATGCGAATCAGACACACATGTGTGTCAGCACGCCATATCTTGACATCTCCCCAGTCCGTGAAAAGACGTCATTATCGCGGAACTGATGCACGCTTTCCCAGACGAGAGGAGACCCGTAGGAAAACAGTTTTGCCTCTGTTCAAGCGGTTGACCTAGCTAGCCTTTTCATCTAATGGGATGCTATTTTCAACACAGAGCACATCTCTGTGTTAGGAGCACTTTCAAGTGGAGGGGTTTTGAAAATGGTGGTGCTAGCAGATCAAGGCACAATGTCTGGACAAACCAAACCTCAGAAGGCTGCAAGCCTGGGTTGGAGGTTAGGCTTAGATGGAGTAGGGCATGGGGGATGACCCTTCATTGACCTGATTTCAGCAAGGTTAAGTTTTTGTTTGGTTGTTTTTACTCTTTGTGATACAAAATGAGCAGGGAACCTGAACATGGTTGCACTTCATGAGCGCAGCACTGGGTTTGCACGGTCCTGCTGAGGACACATGTGGATACTACAACTCCCTGCTGGGAGGTCCAAAGCCAGAGGCCTGGGGGCTGACAACCTTCTCTGCAAAGCTCTGATCACTCCACTTGCCTCTTGTCATGTTTGTCAATGATAAAAAAAAAGCCACACAGCAGTGAAAAACAACTATTTGTGTAGTGGCTTTTGGTAAAGTAAATGCAAATTGATTTGCAATCATGCTTCCCCTGTGACTGACAATTTCTCTATCTCTATCTCCCCTCTTCTCTATCCGTCCTAGGTGTCCCTCAGTGGCAGCATGCTGGATGTCTATGGGGGTGAACAAGGTATGAACGCCTCTAATGGTGGAATGAGTCCCACATCTAACCCCACAAAGCTCACTGTAAAAAGGGAACACACAGGTATGAACTCATACCATAGCACTGATCAAATAACTAACCACTTAATGAATAATCACACGCTCACATTACTGTAAAAGTAAAAAATATAATTGTGGCTGTTGGATTTAATAAAAAAAAAGGCATATTTCTTCTACATTCAAGCTCTGGGTGGGTGCTACAAAGAGCAGAAAAAAAGTCTAAAAAAGGCAACGTGTCTGTTTCTGCTTAAATCAAGTCCAATTGAGTGTGCCAGGCAAAATATAGACACATTTACAAGACTATTTGGGACCAGTGATTGAAAACTAGCCTGCTTATCACTGGTTCCGTTAATAGGCCATACAAACGTGTAGACTTTTTGTCACAGTGCAAAAAAACCCCCAAAAAACACAAAGGGCCCTTTAAGACATTTCTTATTAATGTCATGCATCAAGCAAAGACGCTTAATTGATTTAGGAAATAGAAAGGATGCCCAAAGAACCCCTTCACAACAGGCAAACGAGTAAATTGCCATTCGTTTCATTTGTGTGTGGGTAGAGAGGACAATGGGCTGTTACACAGAGTTTAAATTGTCTTGATTAAATCAACAGAGGCAAATTGGGAAATCCAATCACAGGTCCCCAATTACGTAATTTGGAAGAATGTGAATACAAATATGGATGCTCTGGCATTTTTGTCCTCCTCTAGGACAGATTAGTGAATTTGCTAAACTGTCTTAATTACGATAGTTTTAAAGTGATCCCCATTTTTTTCCGTCCACAATGGGCTTCACACATGGCAGAGGGGATACATTGGGCTCATTCAGTGTGCGTGTGTGTGCGTGTGTGTGCGTGTGTGTGCGTGTGTGTGCGTGTGTGTGCGTGTGTGTGCGTGTGTGTGCGTGTAAGGAGGTCACGCTTATGTCTGTGGTGTGCACGGAAACTCCACATTCTGGCCGACCCCGGCACTGAACTCCCTCAAAACAACTGACTGTGCGTCTCCTGACTGGACCTTTTGTAGCGTTTTGTGTTCGTTGTCTTTCGTTTTCTAAATCAGTGTGCGTTGCTAATCGATTTGATTAACTACTTTTCACAGTACATGACACAAGAGTGATGGCCAAAGAGAGACAGAAAAAAGACAACCATAATCTGAGTAAGTGTCTCCCGTTGCTTTTCAACTCCCTCACAGTTCATCATCTGAAAATGATTTTTATGGAGTTATGGCTAGCCTTTAGCACAGCAGCTGACAGCGCCCTAATCATCGCTTGATCTTTTTTTTTGTTCGGCTTGCTTAGTTGAAAGGAGGCGAAGATACAACATCAACTACAGGATTAAGGAGCTGGGGACGCTCATACCAAAGTCGAATGACCCGTAAGTTGCAAGATATAAATGTATTTATTGAAACAATACCCCTGCTTCTCTTCACTTTATGTCACTGAAACAACTGCAAGACCTTGTCTGGCGGGGAAGCATATTAAATTCTAAGCACAAAGACACTCTAAACATTGTTCATTGAATTCAAATGAGTACTCAAGCACATTTCAGTCATACTTCAAGGGTGCACTTGAACTTCCATTGTAGTCTAAGCTCCAAGAGCTGTACATCCTCTCGCTGGGTCCCAGCAGTTCAGCTCAAAGCATGAATGATGAGGAAAGGGTCAAATGCAAAGAAGCAGGCCACACCATTTGAATCAAAGTTTGAAGCACAATTGGAACACAGAGATGGAGTGTGGAGCTGAATTGAAATCCACCGGCCATCTTAGGCAATTGAACTTTGCTTCAAATTTAAATGGAAGGTTGGCGTTGTCATTGTGCCATTAACACGAGATAAAAGAGATTATTAGTGCTGATCAGACCAACGTCTCACCCATGTGGAAAAGGACAATTTTACTACAGCTCCCCTTTACTTCTTAAAAAAAAAAGCAATAATATCTGCAGAAGAATGACTTGCACTCTAGCACCTCAAGTCCAATGCTCCATTTTCTCCTCCATCTCCCTACTTAGTTCATATTCCCTTCACCTATTTTTACTCGAGGATTAATTTTACCGAACAAGGAGGTACGAGAATGGACTTTCTGCATAGCTACTTAACTATTCTATTAAAATTCCCATTCAGTGTCCCCATGTAATGTCCAAGGATGAATAATTGCACCATGTAAATCACCATTTCGTATTCATATCATAAAAAAGGAAAAAAACCTCTGTGTTAAAACTTTTTCCCCTGTTTTTTTTATCATTATTATTACGGAGGATATTCTGCCGACATCAGGGGGTTCTGTGTAAAAGGTTATCTTTTACATTTCTCCTTTCTGCAGGGACATGCGCTGGAACAAAGGCACTATCCTGAAGGCCTCGGTGGAGTACATAAAGTGGCTGCAGAAGGAGCAGCAGCATGCTCGGGAGCTGGAGAGCCGTCAGAAAAAGCTGGAGCAAGCAAACAGGAGACTTTTGCTGCGGATCCAGGTAGTAAAATACAACAGTCTGAATATTTTAGCACCAACAATGCTGATTGAGTCCTAAAATCGAGAATATAAAACTGAATATTACAACTGGATGTAACTATTTTAATTTGGCATGAAATACTTAAAAATACATTGCATATTATGACAACTACACAGCTTTAGATGTTAACTCATGCAACACTAAACCAGTGCTCCTTCTAATAAATATGAGTTTACTGTGTTGGCCAATCAACTCACTGATGTCCCACCGATCTCGGCACTTAAGGCATCCAAAAGGCCCGTTTCATTATGCCAAAGATCCGTTTGGCTCACTCTGTCGACCACATCTGACTCAATCATCCTTCGCACTGATTTCCACCTCCAAAGCCTAACCCCCCCACCCCCCTTCACTCTTGACGTTCACATGAGGTCCATCCACTAACAGCAGGTTAGAAAATAGATGATGAGCACTAATAAAAGAGATGCTTAAGAGAGGGAAGTACGTACACAAAGATTGTGGTTTATCTCAGTTTACGTCAATGACGGGAGGAACACAAAATCTGTAATCATCTTCAAAAGATGACATAACTATACAGGAAATACTGACCATCATTGATGTTAAGAGGACAGTTAACAAAGGTCAAACAGCCCTTTGTGATGACACTGATACGTGACTAGTGTTGATCATATACTGTTATTAGAGTGTGTGTGGGAGAAGAGTGTGCGTCAACATCCAAACTGCCAAAGTGCAGCCGACTACAACCTCAGTATGTGGAAGAGATGAGGCGTGGTGTCACTCCACCCAATATTGTCATGGCAAATCTGCTCGTAATTGAGAACATTACATATTTTTGGTATTTACCCATTTTAAGGTAATTATTCAGATCTTATCTAGACTAACATGCAATGAGTGTGGAGATATTTAACTCATGATTTATTTTTCTGTCTTTTCCAGGAGCTTGAGATCCAGGCACGAGCACATGGCCTCCCAAATATGGCATCAGCCTTGGGGACAGTTGAACTATCCTCCCACCTCCTCAAACAACAGCAGCAGCAGCAGCACCAGTCGTCTCCCCAGGCCCAGCAGCCGCCCCTCTACCAGGAGGACCCCAACAGTGATTACCTCCAGAGGATAGCTGGCGTGCCGTCGTCCCTCCCCACTGCTGCCGGGCCGCAGGATCACATCCCCGGTGCCGACGGCTGCACCACGTTCTCTGACCCGCTGTCCCACTTCACAGACTTCTTCAGCGCTACGCTCAAGGAGGAGCACCGGCTGGACGAGATCCTCATGGATGACCCACTCTCGCCGTTTGGCACCGACCCGCTCCTCTCAGCTGTAGGCTCGCCCGAGGCCGCGTCCAAGGACAGCAGCCGCAGGAGCAGCTTCAGCTCTGCAGAGGGTGACGACCTATAAGAGGGCCCTCTTTAGTGACAAACTCTTGTTATCTTCTGATGACAACACTGTCGGGATGCCCAGTGGGCGTGAGCCTCTAAAAGACTGACTGATGGCTCCACTCACAGGGTTGCAAGTAATTTAAGTGACAGCTAACACACCTGACAGTGCCCCTCAAAGTGCCGCCTGTATATAAAGTGTGTCATTCTTGTTGATCAGGTGGGTGTTTGAGCTCGATTGGCCCAAACGCTTGCATTCTTCAAAGCTCAGCGGGACCAAAAACAGCTCATGGACCTCTTGCTCCTCCACCTGCTCTTTTTTACTTCACAATAGACAATGAATATGTTTCTCTGCCTCCCGGACAGAGCCGAAACAGACTCACAAGAAAAAGGGAGACATTTATAAGCCTTTAAGTACAAAATATAAATGACTATGTCTGCTGTTGTTTTGGTAAGCACTGTGGTAGTTGTACACTGTAACATGTGCAAAATAATCACTGAAATCCAGCTAGAATGGTCCGTGAATGAAATGAAAATACTACTACTTTTAAAGAAGGACTGTAAACAGTGATGTGCCTTACTCAAACTCCAAGTTTTTGTCCTAAAAAAAAAGGTATCAACATGGGACCGATGTACTCACCGCAATGCCTAACATGTCTTTGGTCTTGTCTGTGTCTTTTAAGTGTTTTTGTCAAATAATTGCTTTTGTATTTATATATGTTTTAATCCATGTTTTCCTGAAAAAATATATATATTATTATCTAACATGTTACTTTTTTATTCTTAGTATAGGGGTGGGAAAAAATATAATAAACCCCTTTTTTGGTAAATGGGATTTTGGCTTTTTGTTGTGGTCTCACAGACAACATAAAATGTAGATACATTTTGAGATATATATATATATATATATATATATATATATATATATATATAAATATATATATATATAAATATATATATATATATATATATTTCTAAAGGCTATGAACACTCCGACAGAGAAATAATTATAATCTGTACAATTCGAAATAACAAAGTTTCAATGGAAGTTACCCTGTCTTATCAGAATGTATCATCATTTTGTACAAATGAGCAACATCTCATATACAATCTCTCACTCCGCTCGAGTTAGCGCAACACATCAGGGGCATGATGACAGAAACATGATATAAAGTGACCAGTGGCTAAGAGAGTGACCAAAGCATGAAAAGTTTCAAACTGGAAGGTGAAGGGCCGGCTTACAAGGTGGCTGATTGGCAATGAGTGGCAGAAAGGAGGAGAGAGGAGGGGAATTGGATAATAAAGACAAGGAGAGGAGGAGTAATAATTCTGATGAGCCTACTGTGAGCTGATGAGCCCTTGAGGATGAATAATGTGGAGGAATAAAGAGCTGCTGTGAGAGCTGTTAGCTGAGAGCTAAGAAAGTTTCCTCTGAGGTAAGCAGCGTTGTGTCCTTTCATACTGTAGGAATATGATCACAAACTGTATCATTAATAGTAATATTAAATATTAAAGTTTGCCCAAGAAAGTTTGTTTGTGACACGCTGATCAAAACTTTGGCCTCATTAGAAGCACAAATCGTATACTGTTTTGTGTTAAAAAAATCATTCATCAACATGTAGTTTTATAATCTTGTTATCATGCATTAATAATACAACAAACAAACCCGTCTGAAATAAAAAAAATAACACACGCCAATACTTCCAAAATGGATTTCTCATCAAAGCCTTCCTGAATTAATGTTTTAGAGTGTTATTAGCGTGTGTTTTTCCATAATGAAATCGAAACATTCCTCGCTTGCATCTCTTTAGCCGCAAATAAGACTGAACCAATCAATCATTATGGAGTACAGTCACTCCAACTATAAAGTGGTGAGTGATGTTTACGGATAATTGGCCAAAGTAGTTATGGAAGGTAAATATAGATTTTCCATGAAGAGTATCTAAGAAAGCGTCAGCATGACTGAAATTTCAAAAGACTTGATTTACATTTAGACTTTCAGTGATTTTTTTCTTCTCCTTTCTCGTATTACAAAACTTGGGAAAAATACACACATCCAATTAGTCTAGCGCAGGAATTGATGAAAGTCAAAGTCAGAAAACACAAATGAATACCCTTTATCTCAATGAAATTATTGACAGTAATACCTATACACATTCACATAACACTCGTTTGATGCTTACCACAGGAGACAAAGCATTCTGCTCTGAAAAAGAAAGTCAGATTAAACTTCCTAACTCATTTATTTCTCTCCATATCAAAGACTATTATGGACAAAGTTCAAGGCCAGTTATGCACACACTTCAAAAGGAAATGTGGTCGGATGAGGCAACGGTGACATCAGAACAAGCGACTTTTTATTTGGAACATCACAGTTCATCAACCCACGGTTTGGAAACTCACAGGAACTGATGTGGAGGAGTGGGCTGAGGAAACAGCGCAGGTATCCCATAACGCTGTTATGTTAGAGGCATTAGCTGCATATGTTTGAGAGGAGAACGTAAATTTGAAAATGTAAAACAAATCTGGGAAAGTTTGCGATCCTACAAACCTCTCCATCCCTCTCTCACGTCCTCTGTTCTTAACCGAATATCCTTTGTGGGAAACAGATTTCTGTTTGTCTTTCAAACTGTCTGTTTGAAAGACATTTCTGTCTGAGACAGGTTTCTAGCTAGTTGCAACACGTGCCAAGAAAATGCACACCTTGTAAAATAATCTTTCCATTCCTCTTTGTGTTGCATATGCATGTGTGGCAGAAATGGTCTCCCTGAAAGAATTACCTCACTTCCAGTGTCAGAGGGTTGCTGCTGTGTCATATTTCAAACAGCAGGTGGCAGCAGTGGGCTGTGTGTTTTCGTCACACTGTGCAGTATCTTCATAAAAAGAAACCCAAAACAGGAGGTGTGGTAAAACAGAGAATAGTTGTTGTGCATTATCCCTTTTTTTTTTTTTTTTAAAAGCCAATCAAGTAAAATAAAAAGAGTATAACTATAGTTGGTAAAAAGCACTTTCACATATGGAATAGTGCATTGGCAGTATATGCTAAAGTCCACGGTAGTCCCTATACTTCCCAGTATAAACTGACAAATCTAAAGAAGGCAAGTGATGTCGTGAACCTCACAGCGCAGTCGTTCTGTCACCAAAACAACGTTGTCAGACCTCCTGCCACCCACCAACACTGACACCACCACTGAGCAGGAGAAGCTGTCACCTGTGCAGATGCCACAGCTGCCAGCGTGCTACAATGCACTCACCTGTCGAGCCTGCCATTGGCAACTCTTAATCACCTCCAGCTGAGGTGACTCACTTTGGAGCACAGAAAACACACACACACACACACACACACACACACACACACACACACACAGCCGCACGCACTCACACACACACAAACAAGCCTAATCAAATGTGCTTGTGTGCAAACACAAATGTGCACACGCAGGCACAAACACACACACACACACGCAGATATGCATACAACACACACACATGCACAGGTGTGTATCTCGTTGCACCTCGTTGCTGCACATACGAGGAAGCTAAGGGGGAGAAAAAAAATAACCACCTAAAAGCCCTCATCAGGATCTGGACTGTGACAAGACTTGTGCACAAATTAGGTGAAATTTGAGTAACAATATGACAGCCGGCAGTGAGGCACCAAACATCAAGTGTCATATCTATTTCCAGCCATGATTCAGAGCTGTGTGACAAACAACACCATGCTGCTTCTCAATCAGTCAGCCTGTCTCCTGGAAATTCGGCAAACTAGGCCCTGGTTGAGTTTTCCCTTCAGGAAAAATATGAGAAATGATCTGAAGTTAAGGTCAAAGTTGAAATTATAAAACTGGGCCAAGATTTGACCATTACATTTAATGATTAGGAACTCAAGCAATCAATATTGTCTCCCCAGTGCACTACAGTAATTCCTCCCATGATTCTTGAGGGCATTAGCCTCCATGCTGCTTTTATTAAGGACCACACCCTAAACAGTGCTCGACAAACTCCCATGTCACTAGACTAGCAAGGCCCCACGTGCATTAACGACGGAACACTAGAGAGATGAAGAAAAAGAAGAAGAAAAAAAAAAACGTGGCCGGGCCTTCTTGAGATGCTATAAAATTAATGCGATTTCCAGAGTTTTTATGAAACGAGCCAGATGCCAAATACATAACTTCAAACAAATTGACTTCCAATTATTGGTGCGGCGCACCACTTCCAGATGTGCAACAGATGGAGCAGGGGCGACCAAAGGTGTCTCAACCCGCGCTTTGTGTTATTCTGCAGTAAAATGGCAGTACAGTTGTATGTGTTTCAAATCACCGTGGGCTGTGGGCTGGAGGTGAAGGGAAGGACAGGGGGATAGCGGAGGAAAAATGAAAGCACATCATTAGGAAAATATAAATCTACGCAGCACAGACAGTAGAGCTCCGTATGTAGCATTAATACAGCCTGATATTATGTAAAGGCAGATGAGATGCTGAGGCTGAAAGCTGGAGTTGTATCAAGGAGATGGGGGATTCAGAAATGTAAATGTTAATGTGATCTCTGCTGTATCTTCCAGTGCTGGGATTAAATGGTAAAAAGGAACAATTATGGGGCTAGCTTTTTTTGTGCATATGTTAATAGCTTACAATATCCTTGCATGCATAAAGTACATTAGATATTATTAGAAGATATCCACAATACATAGCTTTCTATACTAGAAGGTTTTACAGTAGTCATAAGTAGCACTGCACTCTGTTGAATTGTTAATGAAGTCCCTTCCTGGAAACTTTCAATAATTTGATTAGTCACTGTTAAAGCTACATAAAAGTAAAACAAATGTGATTCAGAGTGAGAAAAGTAGCTGAGCACAGACTTCTTCTCACTGCAGAGGAAACTAATAGAATATCCAATAGTGGTACGGTGTCCTGGGAGGGTCATGGCTGTGATCCCATTATTACCACAGACTTGGGCCCTGAGGGAGCCAAAATGGCTGTGTATTTTTCCCAGAGCCCATACTGAAGCAGTCTACTGGGGCCCCTATCTACTTAACTAGCAGTCCGCCTGAGCACCACAGGTCCCGCGCCTCTGATCCTGGGGGCCAAAGAGCTTCTCCTTGCCGCCTCTCTGTTTTCACGTATCTTAGGCTGTCTATTCAAATACAGTGGAGAGCGGGGACCATTTTGCTTGGCCATCGTACCTCTGCGCTGGCTTTAATTCCCTCGCTCTGTCAGAGTTGTATGCTAATCCAACTAGCAACAGTCCCCCCCCCTCCCTCTCAGGTCTCTCTGAATGCGCACACACTCCAACAACACATACACTTTAACCTTGTGTAATCTGGGTGACCTTGGACTGAATGGAAGCTGCTGAAGAGAGGACCCTGATTGATTTGTGATTCAAAAGAGGAGTGATGGCCAGTGTGCCCCCACCATCCTAACACGAGGAAACCCTCCGCTACCCTGACAAAATAAAATGAAATATGGACACGAAAGCTCGTTTCCTCGGTTTTGGTGAGTTAGGGAGCAGGACGCATCGTGAGGTGCAGGGGCAGCTGAGTAAAATTTAGGCATGGGGGGGAGGGCAGCAGGGCGGTGAGGGTGTTGGGGGAGAGCATCAAGATGATCATCATTAGCAGGGGAAGGTAATTGGCGCTGCATGGGCCCTAGCGTTAGGGCGCTCTGATGGGCATTGTGTCTGCATTATTCATTCATCTTCTCTCTCTCCTGTTCCCTCTCTCGACCCAGGCCAGCACTGGGCCTTAGGAGCCGGACTCATCTATTATAGATGGGTAATTGTTTATTAAATGCAGGCCTGACCCTATTATGCCTATTAACCACGTGCTACACACTGGTATGTGTGTGTGGCTGGCAAGCGTCTGTCTTTTTCCATATTCTAGAAGATCTGACAATCCCCTGTCGAGGACATGAGGTCGCCTTGGCATGAGCAAGTGTCAGCATTCGCAGCTGAGGACGGAGAAAAATTAAGGAAAAAAAAAAATAGAGATAGGAAAAGAGGAGGAGAGGAAAAGAGAATGATGAAAAATAAAGCCAATGCCCATGTGGCTGCCACTGGCCAGAGAAGTATCTCTCTCCGTCTCCTCCAAGGCTTGGTGGATGGAGGCAAAGACAAAGGGTGAGCTAAAGAGATGCTTTGCTTCTCATTACACTGACTCCTAATCTACCCCTGCCCTATCCTGGGCAATCCCTGCTCCAGACATTTTGAGGCTAAAGCTTCAAAAACAGGCAGTTTGTCCAAAGCGGATTCATTACCTTAGATAGGACCACCAATGAGCCTGCTAAAATGTCACATTTAAAACTCACACCGCTGCCAGAACCGGGCCAAACTGACACTAGAGGTCAGTGTTGTAACAGAGTTCAGGCGCCCTCTCTCTTTCACTACCAGACAACAGTGAGCTTAAAGCAGACACATTCATTACAAAAGATAGGAGAGACTGGCAAAAATAATTCAGGTAATGGAAATGAATTGAAATGAAATGATTAAGTTCAGTTAATTACTGGGTAGCTTAGGCAAATCAGCTCAACTTATATCAAAATCATTATTTCAGCCAGAACGGCAGATTCACCAGGAAGATATTTCGCCAACATGTACTTAAACCAGTGTATGTAAAGTAGGATGAGGCTAATGGATTAGATCTAAAACACGCGGCACTCGGTATGGCGACAAAAATAAATGTGCTATTAGAAATTATAGGGCTTTGGGAAACAACCTGGGTCAATTTAGAGCCACAGATGGTTCCGGTGGCAGTCGTGACATGTGTCTTTGTCATCGTTCAAGTATTCATATCACCTCAGTATCACTTTGTGAATGACAGTTCTGCTAAATACCAACTTTCTGTCCAGGAAAACAGTTGAAACTGTCATTGTCGTACTTTCAACTAAGTCAAAATACTCACAGAGACGTCTCTACAACACAACACTGAGGAGAAAAGGGAAAATATCGCCTGGCTTGGATGTACTGCTGTGCTGTATGATGTAGTGATCTGCACGATGGCATGTCACTGGTTATTGGCTGGGTTGAGAGTGATTAACATGGGGTGTTAATTAGTGGGTCGTCAGGAGTGGGTGTGTGGCTAACGACACGGCTCCGAACAGCTCGGTCACACATAAACACACGGCACAGCTCAGGCCTTCTTTTACAATTAAAATGAATTTTACAATTAGTGCTGAGGAGAATAATTTAAATTACATCTCTCAATATGTTAGGTTTAATCAACGGCTTAAAGGAAGATACTGACAATTAAATAATTCCTGGAGAAACATAGAATCACAATTTCACAGGACATTATAGTTATTACTTTTATGAATATATAAAGAACTGCAGATTTATAAACATTTTGTCATTTCAGATCCCATTTGAAATTATGTAAAATTATGTCTTGAGCAGCTAACACAGAACAGGCTCAGATCAATAAAGCTGTGGTTGTGAAGAAGGAAACTATGGAGCTAAATCCAGGTCAAAAGAAACTAGTGTAATTTTGCCTCCATTAAGTGCTATCAACTGATACAATCAGCAGCAGGGATGAGCTTTGTCATTCAGAATTATAGGCTAAAATACTACAAAATGTTATTGTAATTCTGTATTGCATGGACAAACAAACTTCAACATCTTAAAACAATAATAATATAAAGAAAATCTTTGAAAACAGCATCAAGTGATAATCAACGACATGCTATTTGCAATCTTTTGCGAATTCAATAGTGCCGTAATGCTGTTGAGTTGATTAGAAGAGTGAGAGGAGAGTGACAGAGAGAGAGAGTGAGTGAGTGAGTAAGGAGAGAGGAGAGAGAGAGTGAGTGAGCGAGTCGAGCCGCCCCTCTTCCCAAAGCTTATTTATTCCTCCAGCATCCAGCCCACTGATTAGGCAGCTACAGACACTCGTAATGCCTCCCCACAATGAATGAGCTGCTGCACGTTCAATGGACTTATCTGTTGTGCTGTGTTCAGTAAATAATGCCGCAGCTGTCATTGGCCTCGAATGCATCATCCATGTAGCTAATGCTATGTTGGGATTAGCCGTGTTGAATGAAGTCGTGTCACCGAGCGGGTGAGGCTTTGCCAAGCTCCAAACAGTTTACAGGACCCTCCGCCCCGAGTGGAACAAATAGAATGTAATTAAGGAGAGATGAGAGCACGGAGGAGGCGTAGTTAGACAGGGATGCACACACACCAACACATGCACGCACAAACACATGACTCTCACATTTTCTCCCGCAAATGCAAATGCCTCTTTGTTAGTTGTCGTGCCTTTTAATACCCAGAGAGAGTAAAATACCTTCTTTTTTTTTTTTTTCACATTATGGAATTTGTCATGTTCAGTTGGAGCTGTCATAGCTAGAACAGTGTGCGCTAATGTGTGTAATCTGCTTTGCAACACATCAATTATGATTGATATTGCTCCACCGCCATGCTTCCAGGGTTTTTATACAAGCCTGCAGGGGAATCAGTCTTTTCTTGTTAGGCAACCTGTTTAGTAAATAATGATCCACTTTGAGCCCGGCTGATGCCATATAATGTGATGTGTGTGCGTGTTTGGACACATGTGTGCTTACAGTGCAGCCTGTGTGTGTGTGTGTGTGTGTGTGTGTGTGTGTGTGTGTGTGTGTGTGTGTGTGTGTGTGGTGGTACTTTGGTGCTCAAGGATCAAGCCTACTAGATCAAAAAACACTTACGTGCAGGCTGGAATTCAATCATGCCTGTGCCGTGCAGAAAAAAAGAAACACGTCACAGAGAAACCTAAACGTCACAGAGACGTCACAGAGAAACCTAAACGTGCTACGAGACCACATGTAAAAACTATAAATATTATCAGTGACTTGTAAAAGTATTTCCAGAGTTGTCTGAGCTAACAAAGAGAAAGAAAGAAAAATATTTAGATCTTACACTGTGTCAAACTAAATTGATTTCTTTTCTAAATCAGCTTTACCATTTTCTTTCTTGCGGGGATGCTCCGGGGTGCACATACTCCACCTCTCCTCCTCCTGTCATCTCCTCTCTCCCCTTCAATAACACCACCGTTATTTGTCTGTTATGCTATACCTTTATCTCCCTCTGCCACGATTGTTACCACTCCTTTCTCATTCTTCGTGGCTGTGGTGAATCCAACTCTTTCTTTTTCAAGCTAGATTAGCTCGTGAACTCCTTTTGCTGGTGTTATAAATTATCTTTCTCCACCTCACGCTCTCTACCTTGCTGTCTCCAGGACAGGGCAGGGCAGAAGAAAGCATGGAGAGCGTGGCACAGATTTAATCTTATACTCTTGGGCTCTGAAATCACTGGGTGCACTCCATTTCTCCCTTTTTCTCTCCATCTCTCACAAAGTCCTATTTTTTCAGTCGACCACAGATTTTGAAGACCAGTACTCTTCAAACAATCCCGAGCTTTTGCTTTGAATCATTCACCTCCTGGCTTGCTCGCCTTCACAGGCACAGCAACATTTAGTTAGAACTTATCCAGAGCAACCTCCAATGACCGAACATGCAGGGGATATTACGCTTTTCTCACCAAAGAGCATTTTGACAAAACACACACACATTCTTTGGACTTTTCCGTTAAGGGAAAAAGCTCTCTAAACTCGGGGCCCACCCTGCATGCCAGCTCCGCTCATATGGATTAGTGTTTCGCCAACACGCTTGGGAAGGGCTTTAGCTTTGGGTCCTTTGGGAGATGCAGTAGATCACATGGATATCCCTGTCCGATCCCCACTACACTGCACTATACTGTCAGTCAGTCAGTCCGCCGGCAAGGCAGGGAGCCAGGTAACAGACGGGGGGGGAGAGGCCCTTCACTCCTAGATGAACACATTCTTTAGTGTCAGCATAAAACCCTTAGCCGTGCTGGGACCCACTCACAGTTTGTTTTTTTTATTTTGTGTGTTGAAAGTGTTTATATGTATTCACGTGTCTTCACACACCTCTGTCAGAGTGAAAAACAAATTTTGGTGGCTTAATCTGAGATTGGGACAGACACCACTGGATATTCTATTTACTCCACGCAAGCTGCTCCCCGATGCCCAATAAAGCCCCTTGCCTCTGAACTAAGCTGGTCAGGGTTAAAGCTCCCCAGCGACGGGAGACTGAGTACCTGCCCAGAGTGTGTGTGTGTCAGCGTGTTTATGTGAATCTGTCTATGGGAACACACAGTCCTGTCACCCGCCTCTCAGCAGTGTAATGGCTTTATTTATGAAGTGGCACCAGCAGTAACAGGCAGGCGATAAAGGAGCAGACAGTACAGCAAAGCCGCACGCCATGTCGTGGCCTGCAGCCATGCTATCCTTGTGGCTTTAAAAAGATTGATAACATTTGATGTTGTGTGCTTGTGTGAGTGAGGAGCAGGAGAGATGGGGTAAATACTGCAGATAGAGGGACAGGAGAAGCTACAGGAGGTGATCATTTCAAGTTTTCATTATCAATATAAATAAAAACATACTTTTAGTTCAGGAAACTATATCATCAAGTTAAAGGAAAGAGTATATTATGCTCACTGAACTTAAACCATGACTATTTGTCGTATTTTTCACATGCAATAAATACCAGACAATATAAAAATTACCAATGTTGTCACAAAATAATAAAAAAAACTTGTTATTCGTTTATTCAAGATACTGAACAACAACTTCCTTTTTCTTGTGCATGAATGGTTTTCTAAAAATCCCACCTGCACCTGGTGCACACACACACACACACACACACACACACACACACACACACACACGCATGGACATAGACACACTGAGAGGTGTGCCTCTAAAAACAGAAAAATGAGGACATTTCCTCAGTATTCCCCAAGGCAGCGGCCTGCTAGCCAATGAGACCAGCAGGTTTCCTAGAGATGCAGAAACCTGTTGGAACACATAGAACTCATTCGAGCTCTTCTGCCTGTCCGCCCCCCCCCCCCCCCCATATTTCCTGCTCGCTGTACTTAAAATGTGCGTGAGTGACTGAGAGCATAACGTCTTTACTCAAACCTTTGCTTCAACGCACCTGTGCGCCAGGCAGACCCGTCATTAAAATGAACATATGACTTGCCGTTAAATTGGGCACATTCGCTGTGTTTTTCTTTCTCGTTGTGCCGTTGCGAGCAAACTGCTGAGTGAACTCAATAGTTCTCTGGGGTACCATTCCTCAGTTGTTTACCTGAATAACTAATGTGATTTACTATTTCTTTCAAACCCAACGACACCGTAATGATGGCGTCTGACCGCGGCCGACAGCGCATGACGGCGAAAAACAGAGATGCATTCACATGCACAATGAAAGCAATGTTTAATGTAAACCAAATGCCAACACGAGCGCCATTACTAACCAAAATATCTGCAAAGTAGATTTGTGAGGCAAGGCTGCTGTTATCACAATCACCTAGTGTGTGTATCAGAAAAGACAGACAGAGAGTAAAGAGAAGAGGAGGTGAAAACACTTTGTCTCTGCTCATGACTCTCAAGGACTAAATATAGCGTCTGGCTTTTGTAGCCTCCGTTAGATCCCATATTTCAGTCTGACCCTGATATGAAGACAAAGCAGGAGTGCACCGTCTCTCTCTCTCTTTTTTTTCTTTAACTCTGTGACCCCCCTTTTTCTCACTAACTGAGTTATGCTTAAATTTACTGCTAAGACAACAGAGCGTGGGCCTTTCAGATGTGTCATCTCAGTAAACTGCTCGTTTGTTAGCAGAGATGTTATAATCACTGTCACGCCGAGGTCCCATCTTGTTTTGCCAGGTGGACCGGGGCCCTTCCCACCAGCTCCATCTGACTGTTTTGATCCAAAGCAGCTGGTAGGACGCAATACCCGTTTAGTCTGAGAAATCAGCTTGTGCAAACAAACACCTCGCTTTCTCTGCAGCCCGGCACAGGCCAGTGCATCTGCCAACCATTATATCTGCCTCGTATCACCCCTCTTGCAATATATAAGCCAGGTCCTGTTTCCAGGCCAGCAAATAAACAAAACAGGCCTCAGGCATCATTATTAAAGATGATATGACTGAGGCAGGGGCAATTTACAAAGTACACCTGCAATGCCCACAGTGATCCGGTCCGCATACCACATCTCTCAAGGGAGATGCCAAGTGCTACTCACAGGTGTGGTGGGTTACGCATGCTGCTACTGACAAGGTGAGGTGACATGTCTTTAAGATATGCCATTACCTCATATGGAATTCATTCATTTTTATTCATGTATTCATCTTTTCATCAAACACAAAAGCCAATTCAAAGTTAGTCTAAGCGTGAAAACTCTAACTTATGGAGAGCTCTTGTAGTCTGCCTGACACATACAACGTACAAACATGCAGCCAATGGCTGTATGTCGTCAGTCATTTCAACGCAAAACTGCCAGGCTGATGGAAAAAAAATGCTGCGTTAAGCAACTCTGGAGTGTCACTGTGGTTGAAGTTAACTTGTAGGCCTACTGAGCACTTCTCCCCAGAGTACAAACTTGTTACAAAGTAAGGAAGTGCTTTTGTGTTGATGGAGGGAAACTGAACGCCACTATAGTTCGTTGCAAGGACTTGAAGCTTGGGAGACACCTTGCTGCACCGCAAGAGAGACGGGAAGAGAGAACGAACGAGAAAGTGAGAATAAGGGCAGGTTGGAAGGAAAAGAACGACAGAGTGTGTGTGTGTGTGTGTGTATGTGTGCGTGTGTGTGTGTGTGTGTGTGTGTGTGTGTGTGTGTGTGTGTGTGTGTGTGTGTGTGTGTGTGTTTGTGTGTGTGTGTGTGTGTGTGCGCAAATGAATGTGGATGAAAAAGGGTGAAAGGGAAGGTGGGTAGTTGTGGCTTGTTTTCCTTGGCGCACCTGCCCGGAGAAGCCGCCATGAACAGGAAGGTCTAAAAGTTAATTACATCAGCTGTCCGAGCCAAAATAAATGTCAGCCCCTGATGGACGCTGCAACACCTCGTCGCCTCTCGCTTGCCTCTCAGCAGGCACCTCACCTGCTTCAAGTTAAATATCTGAACGCCAATGACCTGGATAATATTCTATACAAGATACACCTGAGACTAACTGAAATATTTATGTTGCTTGCATATGCTTAGGTTATACACAAAGGCCAAACTTATTTTGGGGGGGATTAGAATGATCTTTGGATCAAGTGGAACCCATTTTGACTTTGCTAATTCTTAACTCTGAATGTTTAGGAATGTTTTTGTCCACTTCTCTGCTTGTTTCCTTTAAAGTCTCTCCGCCATGCTCTTTTCCCCCTAGCTATGTTCATTGAGCAATCCTTGTTCAAAAAGCACTGCTCCCGGCCTTCCTTGCCTCTTAATCACTCTTAGTTTCCCATAGCACCTAAGGGTGCCTTTCCTCGCCCAGTGCTTCTACCAATCCAGTCCCTCTGGCCTCCCCTCCAACATCGTCCAGCCTCAGCTACTCACACACCCTGCACAAATCCAACCGAGAGCCTCCACGCTATTCAGCCTTTAAGCAATGTGGACTTAAAAACACGTTATCTCCCAGAACACGATCCCTGTAACATTAGCATAACTTAACCCGGCCCCTCTGGTCAGCCTTTATGAGTCACTACAGAGAGAGAGAATAAAACACACCCTTCTATGAGGCCATAACTTAGAGAAATACTAGAATAAAGCATATAGAAAAACATTAAATCAAATTTGACGTGTGTACATGAACATCAGTCATCCTCTATCCATACATACTATTTCAACAGTTGACTATATACTTTTAATTTTAACCGCAGATCCTCTCAGCAGAGGGATCCAGCAAAAAAACAACGCAAGATTGTCCAGCAAAAAAGTTGAACCTTGCTCAACTTTTGCCACAAAACAATGCAACATCATCTGGCAACACATTACGTTGGCCATTTACATACGTGCATACAGACCTAGATCTCTTTGTAATGACATTGTTTTTCTACTCTTTACCTCATGATCATCAAGATGAAGATGATGATGTCACCAGGTTACCAGAGTTGTAAAATCTAGAAATCTGGTGCATTTTCGGTGTCACAGTAAAATACAACATTGTGCATTGTTGTGGCATCTGAAAAGCTTCTAAAATGTATGAAATTCAAATTGAACTTCCTGCACCTTGCATTATCTTTTTTACATGTGCCTGTAGCAACAAGAACACACCAGCCCAGCCCATGTGTCCTATTTTTGGTATGAACACCTTTTACAAAAATATCAGCAGTGCCCATCAAAATGAACTCCAGACCGTCAACTGTTTTGTTTAAAAATAGAAACTTGGTTGTTTCAAATATTTAGATGATTTACAAGCTCCCCTTCTTTTCACTTTAACCTACCTTTAACTGCAAAGTTTCAGCTTGAAAATGCTAGCTCATTAGCAGGCAGGAAAACCTTACACAATGAATATGATTGTAGCTTCAATTTGAAACATTAGTAAGCGTGCTAATCAGAAGTGCTTAAAGCAAGATGAATTATTGCACCTGAAAGCCTTCTGAAAGCTTAGGAGGATAGATTTCTGTGCTGAAACACAGCGTTGCCTGTGCATCTCTCATTGCAACGTGGTGAAGGACGAGTGGGTGGGCAGACGGAGGAAGGCGACACGTCTCGCATCTTCCTCACGCTGTCACTTCTAGCATCCTCTCCCCTTTTCACTCATGGCGGGAGCAGTGTGTGGGAGTTGCTCAGGAGACATCATCATGAGCCACTTCACTCGAGTGCTGCCTTCAATCAGCCCTTGAATTAATATTAATCATTCCCCCCCCCCACACACACACACACACACACACACACACACACACAACAACCCTTTCGTCTCCAGACTGCTGCTGATAAATACTGATGTGGGGAGAAGCAGCAAATAAAGGATTTTGCAGATGTGTGTCAGTGACCGCACCTTGGCTATGGGCATCTCTTTCTTTTCCTCTTTCTGTCCCCAGCAGTTCCACGGTTCAAACCGCCGTTCAAGACTTAATTGTCCCTAATCATTGCTGAAGGTCACGGCTACTCAGCAATACATCTCCTTTCCCCTGCCCTGTCCTTCTCATCTCTCCTCTTTTCCGGCCCCCTCCTTTCCTTAGCAGCCATCACTTTACCTTCAAGGAAGAAGACACTGAAAGCAACTGTCCATTAGAAATCTTCAAAAGAAAGAGGAAAGGAGTGAATGTGTAATTAGGACCTTTATTCAAGTTATCAGCTTGGAAACATCTACTGTCTTGCTATTATGGGCATGCTGCCTTCAAGAGAGAGAGAGAGAGAGAGAGAGAGAGAGAGAGAGAGAGAGAGAGAGAGAGAGAGAGAGAGATGGAAAGAAAATATGAACCCTAAAATCAGAAGTGATCATCCAGAGGAATGCTTTTGTATGTGTGTGTGTGTGTGTGTGTGTGTGTGTGTGTGTGTGTGTGTGTGTGTGTGTGTGAAAGCGAAATTGCTGAAGATGGCTGAAGGTCAGGGAGACATTGAGGCAATCACACTAATGAAAACAAACGAGGGGTACAGTCGGAGGGGAGAGAAAGAAAGAAAGGAAGGGACACAGACAAAAAAGAGAGAGAGTGGTAGTGTGTGTGTGTGTGTGTGTGTGTGTGTGTGTGTGGAGAGATAGTCTGCTTTGCCTCAAACTAATCAAACACAACACAGTGCTATAAAAGGCTGGTGAGAATGTACAGATACATAGACACACTCTGCCATGTACTGTTCTTTTATTTACATGCCCTCCTAACCTTTAGTGAGACTTGACGCACACATGCTGTACTGTACACACACACGCACACACACACACACACACACACACACACACACACACACACACACACATCGACATGGCAGTGGCAATATGTGAAGGTTATTCCTGCAGAGGGATGACAGTGTTTATTCAGGGCTAGCAGGCAGACTCTGTGACATTCAGCTAGGAGAAAATGATTAATGCTACAATATACATAGGCACAAGGAAATAGAAGAAGAGGAAGAAGAAGAAAAAGTGTTACACTGGTGCTCGTCTTTCTTTAGCTCCCTGGGCTTCATTTGGGTGTCTGCGAGAAGGGGTTGAAATTACAGTGATCATGACTCTTGATAGCTGATGCTTTGTCAGTTCTCATATCAAACACCCCTAATTTGTTCTAACATGTTCAAATATAAAGAAACAATGAGAGAGAGAGAAATAAGGAAGGACACAAAAGTTTGATTCTGAAGAGAAGAGAGGGGGCGGGCGGAAAAAGGAGAGACGTACATGAGATGTAAGTGAATAAAACCTCCATTACCAGGCTGAATGTAAAGGAAGTGGGTTTTTAATTAACAGCGCTGCTAATTAACGGGTGGTTATAGATCAAAAAGAGATACAGAGGCACGGAGAGGGGTACAGTACGCACACACTCGTCCGCACACACCTACACAAATTGCCTGAAACACACACACACACACACACACACACACACACACACACACACACACAATCACACCTGCACATAATCACGCGCTAGCCACACCAATCAGTAAGCATGCGGACCCAACGGCTTCTCACCAATAATATGCGTTGGAGATCATTGAGACATTAGGAGTGATCAATAAGCAGAGGGCCGACCGCTGTATATAAACCTTCCCAGAGGAGAGGCACCGCCTCGGGCAGAGAGGAGAGTGAGCTGTGTAGAAGCAAACGCTGCACAACAATGCAAAAATCAAGAGTGGGGGGAAAAAAAATCTACAGTGTGGGATTCTGCTGCAAAGAGAAGCATTTTTATAGATAATTTTCAGATTAAATGGTTGATTTAAAATGTGAATAACTGCTCATTAACCACCCACTGTTCTGCCTGCGGGATGCTAACATTATGTACCACTTTCACAGCATGCTAGTACTATCAAACATTACATTAATATCAACATGTAATATATGTATTAATAGGTTAGATTCTTCAAAATATGGGAGGTGCAAGATGTAACCAGCTTGGGGTGGGGTTAATTAAAGGTGGGGGTGGTTAGGTATAAATGTAGTTGAAAGGATCAAAATGGGAGCGCAGGAGTTTGTCGAGCAGTTATGATATATGATACCAGCCACCTAAATCAGCCTGCCATGTGTTTCGGTGAACTGTAAAAACTTATCTGTGCTGTGTTCCACAGAAAGTGCTGTTTCACTAGATTTAGAAATTTCACAAAACTAGTGCCAATGCCAAAATCATGACTAACTGACTCCCTTACTCCATCAGTAAGACAGCCGTCTCTCCAATCCAGGAAAGTTATGAGTTGAACGTTACTTTTAATTGGAAAATGACAACAGCCAGTTTCCACTTCTTGTTGAATTTCAAGGCCCTAAATGAATCATTTGGAGTGATAAATACTTATTTGGCTGATTGACCCAGTCAACAAACCAAGCCTTCAGTCAGCCAGTCGATCAAGCAGTCAGCAAACCGTTAAATCGTCCGACAAGCCAGTCACCCGGGCAAGCCAAACAAACTGACTCAGCAGCTCTCAGACAGCATCCTGGCTGAGCTGAGCCGCTCTGCGCCGGCCTATTCCACTTCAGAGGAAGCCCTATAGTTTATTTTTCATTGGAAGGGGATTTGGCTGCTATCAAGAGGTAGCAGCCCAGTATCAAACGCACGTCTGGCTTGTAAACAGGCAGCTGGCAGCTCTCCAAGCTCCCCACAGCGTGCGGCGCGGCCGAGCTGAGCGGAGTTGTGACACTGATCCCACCCCTATCACTCCCCGACAGCCCGTGCTAATAGACCCTTCAAACACTCTCACCTCTATCTATATTTTATTTGAGACACGCCAAGTCTGTTGTGTGTGAACGTGTTTGTGTGTGTGTGTGTGTGTGTGTGTGTGTGTGTGTGTGTGTGTGTGTGTGTGTGTGTGTTTGTGTGTGTGTGTGGGTGTGTTTGCGTGACACGACTCTGGATGTGCATCACGTTGTGTGTGTGCATGTCTCTCTGGATGAGGCATCTTCTTTATTGCTTGTTGTTGACATGGATCCCTTTAGCCCTTAACAGGAGTCAGCGGGAGGGCTAAGCTGCTAACCAGCCACTCTGAGAGACACACACATGCACACACACACACACACACACACACACACACAGACAGAAACTCACACTTTGCACTGCTTCACCAGTCCAAAAGCATTATTCAGCAGGTCAACAGCCACTCTCACAGCTGGGGAGTGTGTATGTGTGTGCCTGTGTATACAGTATGTGTCTGCTGGATGAGTGTGTGTGTGTGTGTGTGTGTGTGTGTGTGTGTGTGTGTGTGTGTGTGTGTGTGTGTGTGTGTGTGCTCGCGCTTGCGCTCAGCGCTTCAGGCTAAGGCACTCAGAGTGAAATTATGTTCTCAGACTGGCTCCGTGTTGCCCTCTTTATCTTGACAGGCGAGGAAACAGCCACAAATAAATAAGCAGAGAGCTCTCTCCCCAGACGTGACCGCCATGGCATACTAGCACTCCACAAGACGGCGTGAAGAAAACACAATTGCATTTTATTGTAAGGGTGGCAGGGGACTGTGACTCGATAAGCATGGTGTATTTGTTGTATTTGTGCCACTTAAAGTAAAGCAGCTTCTGTGGGGATGGATGTGAAGGGGGTGTGTGAGGACACAACAGGCATGGAGAACATCTGCTTCACGGGCAAAGGGCCATTTACAGTCCCAGGCGGTATTTTTTTCTATTATTACAATAAAACTGACTGCTATTTTGAAAGGTTAAATATGAGTTTTTAATTCATAAATACTAATGTTGAAGCTTTTAACAGAAATACTGTCTCATTTACAGCTAAAATCTAAAATGCTTTTTAAGTAATATATTGGTCTTATATCCCCCTGAATCATTGTGGTGTGTCATAAAGCGATTAACAACACATTAACTGTGGCTATAGGACGGCCACACCACATCAGGAGTTTTCTCTTTTTCAGGCTAATTGGACCTCTGCCCAGGTTGAAGTTGGGAATTATGTGAGGTCACCAAACTTCATGAACCAATAAGGACGATCAGAGCGTTACTTCTCTGACATAAAAAAAACTGAAACGAGGGTCAGGGACCTGTGCGGTTTTGCCAATCACGTGTCGGGCCTTCAATCCCTGACAGTCCAACAACAACATAATACCTGTTATACAAATAAACTGTAAACTAAACCTATGTGGGTTACCAAAAGGAGATCAGTTCAAATCCAAAAAGCTTGTCATGGTCTTGTCGGGAATTGCATGATTATATGTGCAAATGCAACATTAGAGTGAAAGGTCTAGGAAAAATGGACAGAATTATACATTAACTTTCAATCTAACCGCTCAGTCATATACTGTATACAGAAAAAAAGGCTGATTTGAGTTTTTTTCTTTATTTTATAACATATTGGCAGATATTCAAACACATAATAAACTTTTTAAATTTCTGCCTTTTTTTCTAAGGATGACGTGACATTTTACAGTTGAAAAATATACTTGTCTGGGCTCTTTGATGGACAAACTCTTCAAAAGTGACACTGACTGACCTCAAACTAATTTTGACATTTCTGAACTACATTTTCTTGTCTCTTATCGGGCAACATAAATGTTAATACTATATATATCAAACTAAAATCAGGTAAGATATCAGGCTCTGGTCACATCCAAATCTCATACAGTCTTCAGTAAAACATCTTGATCATATACTGTGTGAACATGGGAAATCCATAATTTAAGTCTATATTTTCTGAATTTATATCCAATCAGTCATCAAATGTCAAAACAAAAGTGTGTTTTAATTTCTCTCATCATTAACCTCCAACCAAAGTCCAGCCTCCTACAATATTAAAGTCAGACACTAATCCTTACGTAAAGGTTCCCTGTGAATGTGACCTGATGGTTATTCAGTTCATACACACAAGTTCTTGTTGGAGAGACTTCTAGAGCACACAAAGGCAGCAGCCAGGTCGTACAGTTTCGTAATGAACAGCCATTTTGTTTTTGCTTATAGCCAGAGGGAATCTAATCAATTTTTTGTGTTGACAGCGTTTTTATTTAAATGTCCACGGCTATAGACAAGAAAAAAGGGGAAAAGTGAGTGTTCAAATGATGGCTGATGATAATGAAAAGAAAACCCCTCCCCAGCTGGCCTATAAAAGACTTGCAGAGAGACATCTTTGAAGGTTCTCCTTCAAAGCCCCGGCTAGCCTCCACAGCCGCATCAGGGGATTTCTGTTATTAATTGAAGTTAATTTTCTGGGATATCAGTTTGCTGGGCACGTGGGAAAGATTGATAGCCCCCACGCGTCTCCCGAGTGTTGGGATGTGGAGGGGGACGGGCGAGAGGACAGAGAAATGACACTGTTCCTCACCATCCCACAACCCCGGCTTTCACTTTTATCATCCCCAAATCAAATTACAAACATCGGAGGCCAACCTTGGCTGGAGGAGATTTCCATAAGATTAATTAGGCCGGCTAGCCAAAGACAGAGTGGGCAGGGAAAATATAAAATAATAAATATGGGAGGGGGGGGGGGGGCGCGATGGGGATGGGGGTTGGTCGAGGGATAAGGGATGAAATGTGTGTGTCTGTGTGAGAATGGGCAAGTCAAATGGACAATGGGTAATTAGTGCAAGCAGCAGATTCTCAAAGGCACGGGGAGGACAGCCGAGCGGGGGCTCTCCGCTGGCCCCGTGATGTGGAGGGCCGTACGGCGGGGCCCACATTTAATTAGCGCCACTTTGATACCCACAGGAGTGCCAGGGGCCCGGGGGCAACCTAAACAGTGACTGACAACCCCACACCTCCGGACGCTCCCTGCTCTCCAATTATAGATGCACCAAGCTGAGAGGGCCCAGTGTTAACCCCTTGTACAGAGGAACTCACGCACACACATGCAAAAGACTTACACACACACACACACACACACACACACACACACACCTTTGTACTGTATGTGCACAAAATGCCCAAACAAGCCAGCCAACCAGGCAGCTGGCTCCAGCCTCTTCCTATTTGTGTGCTACAAATTGGCATTTGGATTAAATGGAGCTTGAGATGCCCTGAAGGCGGGAAGAGAAGACAATCTCTCACCTGGCCTGATCTGCTAGCAGAGCAGACGTTTAAAATGAGGATTAATTTTGGAAGGCAAGAGGAGAAAAGAGGAAAGGAACATCAGAGAAATCCTCTGCCTCTGTTTTCTGAGACAAGGCGCATTAGCAAACAGTTGGTAAAAACAGGCAAGCTAGGCACACGCACACACACACACACACACACACACACACACACAAAGCCTTGCTGTGCCAGTGTACAATCTGCAATATTAATGTGTGGAAGCAAGTATGAATAAGTGACTGGAAAGCAGGAGCTTTCGCTGTGTTGCACTAGTCTATTTTTAATGCGCAGGGATGTGCCTGACACCACAACATTTTACAGCGCTTGAGTTACGTGAACAAACAATGCCCGGGAT
The DNA here is from genome assembly GCF_023349555.1 of Cebidichthys violaceus. NCBI lineage: Eukaryota > Metazoa > Chordata > Actinopteri > Perciformes > Stichaeidae > Cebidichthys > Cebidichthys violaceus. The sequence continues at coordinate 505,398 of NW_027176384.1, forward strand.
CCATGAATTATGCAGCCACAGTGTTTTCATCCAACTCCAAAACACATATTTAGTAAACAAACTGCTTACTCTTCAGCTAACAAGATGTTTGTGTAAATAATAGATATTCAAATCTGTTCTCCCGACAGAGAGGAAGAAAGTTGCCATGTAATTTGTTGTATTATTTAACACGTTCTCTTTTCCACTCGCTCTCCGACTCCCTCGTCGCCAATTCGTGGTGCCTCGTTGACAAACACATAAATGAAAACATCAACAGCAACACGGCTGTTCTTTCTCAATATGCCCTGTGAAAACACCTCTTTTCTTCCTCCCTGCGGTAACAACCTCCACCTGTCATAAATTAATTACCAGACCTGAAATATTAATCCACATGACACACATCCCTCACAAAAGGAGGGGAATGTGAAGATTTTCACGGTGACAAGCCAACGCTGACTGCTTAGATTTTGAATCAAAAGAAATCAATAGGATAAATGTTGTATGTAAAAGATGGCAGCGCTAACAATATGGCATCTAATCACATTTGCCTTTGCTTGTGCTGTCAAAGATAATTCCTCCACAAGTCTCTTATGGGAAACCACGGCGGTGCGCTCAGTCATGATGTAATGCACGGACTTTTCGACAACAGATTGCAACGGGCTGCGTTGTGTTTATCCAAGGAGCGAGGGGGGGGGGTCATCAATAGAGCTTGTTTGATTGGGGATTGCCTTTAATCGATAGAGGAAATCAAACAAACAGAGACTGCTAATGGCTGGATAATCTGTGACAAAGAGATCTGAAATCCACTAAAAGCCCAGAGGTTTGATCCACCTCACACCCCTGGGCACGGAAAAGATGAGTGTTTCTATTGCACACACAACCGGGGACATGCACGGACGTTTAGCTCCAACGTGAAAAAAAAAGAAGAAGCAAGAACTGAAATCAACAGATTAAGGAGTAAAAGTGAGTCTTTTTTATCAGTCAAAACCGTCAGACCTTGTATCTCTACAGAACGCACACTTCATGTGAGAGTTGTCTTGCATGTAGTCTGATAGCTAGCTAAGATAAAAGGTAGCCAAGATTGTGACAGGATCATATAAAGAAACGTGATGCAACTGTGACAAGCTGTTGTAAGAACAGTATAGCACATGTGGACATTTTTAGTCAGAGGGCATTTGTTATACCAGTCATCATTAATCATTTCCACAACTTGAAAAGACTCACCCGGAGCCCTCGGCGGCATCAATACTGGATGCTACTTTGTCACATGACGCTGGGCATCAAATAGGGGGTGTTCAAACCTAAAACAAATTTGAAAAAACTCAACAGCAATGTCACTTTCCAGAAATCATGTGATCAGCCTTGCTCCAACGTGAAACTGCTCATAAAAACGTTTGTGGATTATCTTGAGATAATCAATCTGGATTGATGAATAGCACAACAGGTAAGAGATTTCAGGGTGAACTGTCCCTTTAAAACACTACGCTGATTATGATCATTATAATTTTTTCCAATCCTTAAAGTTCTTAATTTGTATAGCGATAGACCGGTTAAAAAAGCACCATACAAAAAGACAGTTAAACCATCTATGGCCATCCACTTATGATGATCACAACCTTACTTGCCTCCAGTAAACTGGTCTTCTTGAAAAAATATTTCCATGTCCGGGAAACATTTCTTCCACTTTAGTGCACAGCCTGCATTATTTGCATTGTAGGACATCATGCTCATGTCTCGCAACTTCAGACAAGGCTACACGCACGCATACATACATACAGTATTCACTAAACCCGTCCTACAGGGCTGATGTCATGCCCCCCCCCCATCTCCACCACTACCACATTAGCCCATTTGTCACACTCCAGGCCCCCCCGAGGTAATCCATAGAGTCGACCCTCTTGACCCAGACACTCTCTCACCCAACTGCCGAGAGAGCCGGGGGTGTCCCTTCTGTAACCACCAACACCCCTCCAACCTCACATACTACCACTGCACCCCCCCCCCCCCCCCACCTTCGCCAAACCTCCTCTCTGTCTACACATGCAGCCTGGGGAACCTAAAGCAGTGCCAGATGGGGCCTCTTGTTGCCACAACAGGCAGTCATGCATTTGTCCCGCTCTCCTTTGCCCTCTCGGCCTCTCTGTTTGCCTTATACATATTGATGTACAGAAACTTGGCGTGACACGTAAAAGTTGACACAATTCTTGTCGACCCCCCCGACAGCTGTCAGACATTACATCCAATCAGTTTGGCTCTAACCAGCCATTGGGCAGTGAGCCCAGACGGCTGAGCACCAATGGGCTTTATTGGAGACGACAAATTGGGCCCTCTCAAAAACTCGGCCATTTGCTCCGCATTGCAATTTGTCACCGCCTCGCTTACGTTCTTTGGTGGTCACCGACAGTATATCACCTTTCCCAGAGGACACAATTCCACACATTGCATTATAGGATCTGTCACTATTTCCCCCTTCCCTGAACTACTCTTTTCTGTCGCAGTCTTTGCTCTCTATCAAAGCACCTCTCTCAACCAGTGATTGACAGAGGAAGTTGCCAACATCTGCTATTTATCCCTCCTTACCAACCAGATACGTCGCCTTCTTTGAGGTGACAATAGATGAGATGGAGCTGTCACATCACAGTGAGCATCTGATGGTATTTGTTGTGATTTGTTGTTAAGAACAAGATAAGCCTGTAAATCAGTGATCATCAGGTTGCCAACTGTTCAGTCTCGCAAATGTATCGGCAGTCATCTAAGAAATGCTCAATTATTGTTGTGATGCGATTCAGTCACACACTGGTAGGTATAATCAAGGCTCTGGGCTTTTCAAAATCAATCTCTCTGTGCATGGATATGCAAGATCAAATCATGACGACAATAGGAAACAAGCTAAAAGGGATCATGTGCTTCAATGTGATATTGAGCTCTTCATTTGGGTAGCAAAACTGAATCATTTCCAAGATATTGTTTACTTCACTTATCATCGATTTCAACATCAACAGGGGATTGATCAGACTTTACTGTTCTTGATTGCTGAGCGGCCTTCATGCTGACCACTGTACTCACATTCTCTCATTGTAACTTGAAATCACCCCCCGGAATCCATCTGCCAGTTTACCCAAACTGCATGGAATAAAGAAGTAATAAACTTCACATTCACGCAACTCATGTTGAAGCCATCGACCGACACCGAGCCTCATCCATCCCACAGCTGCAATCCATTATCATTTGTTATAGATTCTGTATATCAACAAGGAAAACATTGCGTAAAGGGTTCCATATGGTCAAGAAACGCCATTTTGTGCGTTAGACACTAAATGGTTTGGAGTAATTTACATGATCCCTTTGGAGAAAGAATCTTGCCCCCTTCCAGCGAGATTTCTGACAAAAGACACAAAACATGTGGTGTTGATGCATGCGAGTGCAATAACATTTACCCTGCAAATCACTACCACATTGGGCTGTGTTGTATCATGTAAGTTGCCTGAACAATAACTGTTCATACAGTAAAATGTACCTTATGTTTCCACTAATGAAGGAATGGCTAGAAATATATCCGCATTTTTTGAAGCAATTAATAGGAAAAGGGTTGCAGACATTTCCTGTTAGAGCACATTTAATCAATAATAAATCTATTTAAATTTGACATTTAGGGAGTCGAATTTCACCATATGCACAATGCATGCATCAATCCAATATGTATTTGTTTGTTGGCAAGAGTCTGTGTCTGTGTCTCAGACCTGTTGCATCTTGGCTGCCGCTGTTGGCTGAGACCCAAAACCTCCAATTAAGGCAGAATGCCAACAACATGCTGGCTGCTGTATCATCATGCGTGCCAGGCAAAATGAGAGTCTTTGCTCTGCGACGCTGTGCTACATTAAGGTTTTAATGGCTATCAGTTTGTCACTTAACTGCTGTAAACACACCCCCCCCCCCGTCAGTGAACTGCGAGCAGTGCACGACAATCTGTTGGTAAATTAATGAGGAGGGGGGGCATTCCCACCCAACGCTGGCACCTTGCCAGGCCCCGGCTGTAGAGGCAACAGGCTGGTATAAAACTGGAAGGACGGAAGGGACCAGGTTGGGCACGGTGAGGCGTCGAGCGTGGGATGGAAAAGAATACAGGAAAGAAGGAAAAAAATGATGGAAAGAGAATGTGGAAGAAGGTGAATGCGTAAAAAAAGGTCACATGTGAGAATTCCTCTACATCAAATAACATCTAGTCGACAGCTTCCAAATATTTTTTGGGCCATTCAGGATTCAAAATAGGAATGTGAATAAGAGTAGCGAACAAAAGCTAAAAACCCACATGTTCTAAGAATTACTCCTATGCTTTGTCAAGGATCGACATCGCTGTAGGAGGATGGTTCAGATTTCACACTGAAAAGGGTTCCAGACTTCACCAGCGACGCTTCGGCTGAGCTAATTCACTAAATAGTCTGTGTGAACAACCCCTGGCCCCACTCCACCCTTTTTACTCACTTCAAAGTAACTTTATTAGGGGAGAGATTAGACTGCACTTAACCTCTAATGATGCCATATGAGAGGCTGAAGAAAGAGGGTTCTGCACGACGCTGTTTTATTTGATAGTTTCAATATGAAGACAGGAAGGCGAGCAGCGGGGGGGGGGGGGGGGCATGACAGCACCATATCTGAAAGCAACGTTCTGTCGGAGGTGGCCCTCCACCACTCCTACCCCACCCTCTCTGGCGATGTACAGCTGTTTTCACCCTCCCTCTTTTCGTCCCTTCCACCCTTTCCTTTCTCTCTAACCTCCCACAATCCCTTTCTTTCTCCTTTAGTCAAACTGCCTCCCCCTCGCTGGCTTTTTTCCCCCCACAAAAAAAAAAAAATAGGCCAAGGTAACTTGCCAGCACCTCCCCCCACCCCCTCCCTCCCCGGGGGTTTGTGTGATATTTAACTACGGCTACAGTGGCATTTACTAATTTTATATGTGCAGAATTTATGTCAGATTCTTATTCAGCGAGAACAGGGGAGAGGAGCAAAGGTGGCTGGCTCCGTGTCCACTGTGTATACACTGGTATTATGTGAACTATTCACAACACGTCCACTGACACGAGCGTCGCTATTTTGTCTATAACGCCACTGCTTTCCAACCCAGGTGCCACAATTAAAGCCTAACCTTAGCATTTGGGGAGGGAGACATGAAGGAGCCAATTTGTTGTCCACCACACGCCCCCACTTTGATACAGAGTGGCCAATAGAGGTATTCTTTCCTTCTTCTTTTTTTTTCCAGGGGGAGCTCACAGCCTGCAGGGCCACATATTGTTGACAGGGGTGCGAGGTTAATCAGATACTACCGATACAGCGACACAGACTAAAGACAAAGACATGCAGGCACATACACAAGCTTGCACATGTGCATACGTACTGTAGAGTGTGTGCAGGCCATGCATGCTTACACACACACACACACACACACACACACACACACAAACACACACACACACATACACTATAGTCAGACTTAATTCATGTCATTACTTTCCCAAAATAATAACTCTTTCCCTTACTGAACAAATCATCAATGATCATCTGGTTACATAATATTGAGGTCAGACATACTTTTGTCTTTGCATGGTGAGCATTTACACACTCTTGGACTTGGATACACAGTAAGTGTTGATAGGATAAGAGCACTGCCAACAATACAAAACAACTCCCGTCAACTATACTGTAAAGAAGTCAATGATTGTATTGGCATTTTAAATGAAATATTGATTTCTGGGAATCAAAACTCAATCCAACCTAAATAAGATACAAAAAAAAAATAGGAATTGCAAATGATGGGTAGTAACTAATTGCTGGTAACAACAAATGCTTCAGTAATCAGAGTAACATGTTACACCAATCGCTGAACTCTGATCGCTCAGGAAAAAGGAAAGGAATGTCATGATGACATTCCCGGTCCAAAAATTCGATTGAATCACAAACCTCCAAAGACAGGCAGCTCTGACTAGAATAAAAATCACAGGGACAGTTTAGCACATTGCACAAGGGACAATGATAGAGACAGTGAGTTAGAGAATGCAAAGGAGAATGAAAGTGTGCGAGAGTGATTGAGACTCAGAAAGAGAGAGCAAAAGAGTTGAGATGTGGAAAAAGAATGATAAAAGGAACTGCCTGAAAAGGGGGTTCAGGAGATTGACCTGTGGGGCTTAAAATCAAATTGCAACGGTATTGTATTCCCTCCCATTTCCAGTACGGCTAGTAAGCTCCTTATTGATAGAGGAGAGATGAGACCACCCATACCTGGGGCTCATCCTGCTGTCACCGTGCAGGACGGGCACCAGGAGGAGGGAGAAATCACACAACACGTGGGGCCTTTTCTATTTTGCAGCCAAAGCCAAAGCCAAATCCCCGGGGTGGGATCCCGCCTCGTCCCCCTACTCAATAAAATAATTAGCTTTTGGACGGCCCGGCCGTTAATCAAGCTGCTCTAACATATGCAAAGGCGAAAAGAGGGAGAAAAAAAAAAAAAGAAAGATATATTCATTTTTTTTATCCGCCTTTTCACTTGGCAAACCGTGGCACTTTTATCTGTAAAAGTCGCTGATGTGAGTTCTTTTTTTCTGATTTCTATAAAACATATGGCACAGTCAGATTGCTTTTTAATTTTATGTTTAGTCTACAGGAAGCCAGATTATTGCTCCCCGGACTGAGGGGGTTGAGAAGTAAATGAGAGAATCAGCACAAACTGTTTCATTTCAAATAAATCTGCTAGGTGCTGGAGAGAGGGCACGTCATGTGGAGATTTTGTTTAAATAAACTCAAGCTTTTTTCCCCCCCCTCTCCCCAAGATTGCTCTGTGTGTAGTTGTTAGTCGTAAATGAAACATCTGTTTGGCTGTGGCGTCGCAGTCGAAGAATGCCCCAACAATTACAGCAGCCCTCAGACAAATAAGCAACCATGAATGGGACGCATTAAAAAGCTCTAAACAGATTTTCTAGTAGCACATTTACGAAGGCTTTGTAAATAACCCAATTGCTATACAAACACCAGCATAGTACTTGGACTTAATTAATTTGTAATTCTACAAGATGCATCCTCAAAACAAAAGAAAAATACGGGGGGGGGTTCCCAATTCTAAACTCAATGGCTCTAACAGAAACAAAATTTTATGCAAATGCATGACACATGATGCAGAGGTGAAAGGAGGCTGTCTGACAACAAGTGAGATGCCTCTTGCCTGTGTAGGCCTTTGCACCAGATACTGTTGGAAATGGCACTAAAATATGGAGCGCTAATTTAAGGCCTGACACATTTCACTGTCTAATTTTCCTATTGCGTCACGTTACAATCAGAAGGTTGCAGATATGTGTTTGACACTCACTCCTTTGGGGGATTAATCTGTATTTTCGCACCTGTTGTATATGAAGGGCAATTGGGCTTAACCTTAGATATGCAAATAGTCCTTTTCTTTACATGCTATGCTCAAGAATGTATTTCAGTTGAATGCAAAAGGTCAAAAATATGGCTAATAATGTCAGCAGGAACTAATACTGTCCGGCTAAGTTTCTCCTATACTGGACTAAAAAGTAATGACAAGATAATGCAACAGTCTGGAAAAAGAGAGGTATAGTAAAACCAACTGTCAGACTCTCTTGGTATGGTCAAGTACCTCACACTGTCAAAACTGAGTGCAGATTCAAGGAATACCTTGAAAAAACGATATTATACAGTTGATAGAAGAAACCAAGTCAATGTGCAACAGTCAGACAGAGGATAAGAGCACTCATAGGGCCCTTATCCTTGAGAGAGAATCTGTGCACTCATGGATTTTCCTTTGCAGCGAGCATGAACTCGCACTGAAATGCTAAATAACAACGACTTCTATACGGTCCACCAAAACAGAGAGAAACACACGGCGGCCCCCCTCATCTTTTATTTTTTATTTCCATCCTCCTCCGGCCCTCGTCCAAAGCTCACATCTCTAATGCATGAACTCATCGCCAGGCATTGTGGAGGAATCCAGCATCAACCAACAAAGTGTTCAATAAAATATGGAGGCATGGCGTTCAAAGCCATGCTAAACGCACCTGACATGGGGGAGAGAGAGCAGGACATGCAGCTTTTGTCAGATAGAAGGGAAGAGAGCGAGGAGCACATGAGAGAGGAGAGGCTGAGAGGAACTGTTGGGAGGAATATTGTAACTTTCAGATCATAACACTTCCACTGTGGCTTGGGAGCAATGATGGTAGACTGCTGGCTTACACAGATCTTGCCTGTGTGTGTGTGTGTGTGTGTGTGTGTGTGTGTGTGTGTGTGTGTGTGTGTGTGTGTGTTTGAGTCAGTGTATGTTCAAGTTGTTAATTTGTGGGATGGCGTGTGGTGTGATTTAATGAGCCAGTTAAATTCCATTCTGATTAGTTTCAGCATCAATAAACTGTGCTGCAGATTTAATACAGTTTAGTTGAACTTTTTGGAGGCAGTTAGCGGTGAGGCGGCAGATAGCAACCAACTGAGAGTGCAAACGTGTAGGGCCCTTTTCTAGAGCCAGTGTTTAGTTTGTCCCTTCTGGGCCACTGTAGAAACATGGCGGTGCAACATAGCTGACTGAAGAGGACCCACTCCATATGGAGATATAACCGGCTTATTCTAGGCTAACTAAAACACAATGATTCTTAATTTCAGGTCATTATATACTGAAGAAAACACAACTTTTTAAAACTATATTCAATTTCTGCCAATAGATCCCCCTCAATGCTACACACTGGCACTTATTCCAAAAAAGTACAGTTAAAACTCTGTAACTGTTTGAAGAATTAGTTGGACATTTTATTCACTTCCTTGCCAAAAGTTGGATGAGAAGATCAAAACCAATCAAACGACAGCCTGGCTCTGTTGAAAAGATAATGAAGTTCACCCGCTAATAAACATATATCTTGACTATTTACTCCCAAGAGTTAACATGACAATTCACCATTTACAGGTAGATAGTGATTTCCTGGAGTGTCTTTGGTTGCTTGGCAAATAAATATTCTGGCACTCCTTGTAAAAGAGCAAATTGTCTTTTTTAAAATGTGATATTTGTACAGATTAAACAAGCAACATACTGTATACTGTATATAATGTATGTTAATTAGTTAGCTTTACAGGTGCTGGTGGGTGGATTTTCCATTCTTTATGCTAAGCTAAGCTAATCTGCTGCCGGCTCCAGCGACATATTTACCAAGCGGATATGAGAGTGGTATCAATCTACTCATCAAACTCTCAGCAAGAACGCAAATAAGCTTATTTCCCAAAATGTTCAACTATATGGCTGGGTAATTAAGAAAGCAATTGGTTCACTGAAGGACAAGCTGCAGTGAAATAGAAATTACAGATGTTTTCCATATTTTCATTGCCGAATTATGACGCCTCACTGCTTTTTTACGCCACTAGTTTGCATGGAAGTGTGTGTCTGCCTCGGTGTGTGAATGTGAGTGGGTTACCGAGGTAGAGAGAGAACAAGAGAGACAGCTTGAGCAGGGGAGATTGAGCACAGCGGACTGTGTGGCCAATGATGTCTGCAGATCATCATGTATCATAATTACCCGCAGCAGAAATTAGAGTAGGGATGTTGAAATTTCCATCATGTCTGTTTTCTTTGGGCCTTGCGCACCTAATCACCTCCAACGGAATGCGGCTGTCAATCATCGCATGACTCCTGTCCTCAATCCATAATTCCAGGGTCCCTGGAGTGGCGCTGCCTGCTGGACCAAGCTGCCTCGCACATATAGACATAGACACACACACACACTGCATGCACACAAAAGTATGCACAATTCCTAGTATTTACACACACAAACATACCTGTACAGTACACACACTCAGCAAGATTAGTTAAGAACAAGGGCCTGAACGCAAGCAGCCAAATGAAATAAATAAATAAAATACAAGCTGGCGTTCTCATAAATTTTAGATGACAGGCTTATATTGATTGGGGTATGTTTGAAAAACAAGTTATATCCATGGCCCAGAGCACTGAACATGCACTCTGTAATAATTATTTATGATATATTTGGAGAAGGGCCCAGTGATGTTCTGGCATAATAAGCTGGAGCAGACTACAGACTGTAATCACCTGGGCTACCTTTCACCACCAAGGCCGGAGAGAAAGCTTACTTTATGAGCAATACAAACTTTTTTTTTTAGCAGCTGACAGAAATAATCAAAATCGCTTTCCTTAATAAGTTGTTTGGGTGACACATCAATTATTTTCTCTTAGGATGAGATATTAGAGTATAAATGATAGAGCGCATTCACTTGATTGAAATTACATCAGTTTCAATCTATAGATGAGATCTTGACTAGTGCTCTTAACTCTGACAGTACATCCGTAACCAAACACCATCCATACATAACCATGCTCCATTGAAATGAAAACAAAAGTGCCACTTTGTCTATCTAAGGGCCTGAAGAAGAATGGCAGGTGGATGATCGCCCCATCTAGTCTGTTTCGTAACACCCACCCATCTTGTGTTCAAACCACAACAGCCTGGTATCATAGATGGGACCTCGATACAACCCGCCTTGTCAGAGGATGCTGCAGTATATTCAGTACCTCCGTCTGCTTTGCAAAACGGCCAGATTCCCCTTTGGGTGTATGTGTGCATGTTTTTTTGTGCTGATAAGCCCCAAGAAGATGAGACAGGGACCTGGGGGTGACAGGTGATGCAATTCACATTTAACAAGCTTACACTCCAGTGTGTCCGTACATACAAACAGGGCGTAAGTAGCTTGAAAATCAATGGGCTCCGGTGGGGGAATAGCAGTGCCCCCCCCCCATACACATCCACACTCCTTCATGTCTGGTCAGCGAGAGCTTAGACATTGCTAAACCATGTTTAATATCAAGGAACTGTGGCATACGGTGAGGAGGAGAGGGGGGGGGGGGGGGGGGGGGGCAAAAACAGAGCACCCTCAGATTTCCAATTTGGAACAAATAAAAAATTTAACAGTAATGTAACACTAATCAGGAGCTGTTGTTTACATTGCCGTGATCCCTGACTCGATGTGTGATGATGTTTTCTCGTGAGGCCTTGGAGTGTGTGGATGTTTGTTTGCACGTGAATGTGTGTGTGTGTGTGTGTGTGTAGATTGCACTGGGCAGTTTTCCTCCAGTTTGTTGACCGGTTTGCTCCATCCAAACACAGTCACCACCGATCACTCTCACATGTTTCAAAACACAGATGGTGCTCTTAACTTGTATGGCTGCAGAAGAGATATCTCATCACCCGTTTAATTTTTTTTTACATGCAGCATTGTAATTTTCCTGGGTCATACATATTATGTGAGATGTCCTAATTACTTTGAACAACTTTTGGATGACTCCAGAAATAACCAAAAATGTTTCCACATGGAAAGGCTTATTAGCTTGACAGTCATCTCCAACATCTGAAAATGTGATCAGTCATTACTCCGAGCCTCGAAACATGTGTCTGCCGTCCTTCAAATGCTTCCCTTTTCAAGCATTTCTGAACAACTCCGAAACTAGTTTACAGACAGATAGTTAAGTAGTAGATATAAGGCAGGCGAACCAAATCTGTCTCTCAATGCTTTCTCTGTTCTGCAGACATTCTTGGTTTAAAGCTGTCAACCTTTAAAAACATGTAATAAATAAATATATATATATATATATATTCATTAATTAACGTTTGTTCCCAGTTTTTAGCTAAAGTTAATAAAACAGGAGTAAATAGTGCATTTGTTGGTGACTATATTCAGCAGTGGATTTGGTCTGCTAGTGCATGTTTACAACAGCAGAATGGTGTATGTGGAAATAACTAAAAAATAAACTACAGTGACCATGTTTGTAAAGAGAAAACATGTCGTTCACTATTGTGTTTTTAAACCTAAAATTAGAACCAGACTTGAAATGGTTACTGTCATCAACTTTAATGTAATCTTTGTAGCCAGTGAATTTGGACTCTGCTGCACCAACATACACGCAAAAAATTCCACAAACCAGTTATGCTAGGTCACACACACGCACAGGCACACACGCACACTCAAACCCACTAGAGAGTTGGGGGGAGGATCCTGCAGAGGTCAGTATAGCAACACCAAAGATCAAAGACTTCTTTGACTTCACAGGTGTGTGTGTGTGCCTGTGTGTGATCCCTGTTTGTGTGTGCGCGTGGGATGGTGGACAAGACTTCTGTGTTGCCCGCTGCAGTAAAACTCAAGCAGTTGGGCAGCAGAAGAGTCTTCATTTGGACCCTTCGTTTCTGAAGTTGGCACAAAAGTTCTCACTTTACATTATACAATTATTTTTATTATTGTGTTTTGTCACATCCGCCATCATCGGAGCAAAGGCGAATAAACTGAAATTATCGACCTCGACAGAAAGCGCTGGTGAGATTTCCTTTGTTAATTAATTCCATGCTTGCCATTCTCATAAACTCTGGATTTCTAACACGTACCATGTACATGTGTATCGCACGTATGAGAGAAAAAAAAAGAAAAGGTTGTGTTGGAGATAGGAGAGCGGTGGCTGCTGGAGGAAGTAGGAGGAGGAGGAGGAGGGGGAGTGGGGGTAAAGTATAAGAGTATTCTTTTCCTCCGCTTCTCCTCTGGTTTTAATTGCAAGGTGCAAAAGTGAAATGGCTGTGCTACATGATAGTGTTAGAGGAAACAGGGGTGTCAATGGGTGAGGGAGGTGGCGGAGGGGTGGAGAGGGGATGATGGGCAGACGGCAGAGTGGTAGAGCGGGGCTAAGAAGTGGGGTGGTGTGGGGGTGGACCTGGGGTGTGTGCACGAGAGAGTGTGTGTGTGTGGGGAGGTGACAGACAGGAGAGCAAGTCCCCAAGGTGCTCTCCTAGGAGCAATAGATAAAGGTTCTCTGGGGAAATTTCTCTCATTAGTCCTCAGACACAGTTCAGTAATTCAGCCATGTCAGGTTACCGTTTGTCATGAGACAAAAAAAAAAAAAAGGTAAATAAATCAGAATAAGAAATAATCTGAAAGCACCTCTCTGCTTCCTTTATTTGGATATGTCGCCTCGTCTTGTAAACAGCGCTTCCACTGAAGGCCATCATGAGCAGTAGCAAACTGTGTGAGATACTTATCATCCCACGCCCATGATAAGTCAACCTTTAATGATTAAATGAGGTTACTCTCTCACAGTGGAGTATTTCAAACCTGATGGCAGCAGCATCATTTGGCGCCAAAGCAGGCTACGGCAAGATAAATATGCTATCCGTCGGCCCACTGTGGTGTTTACCGGTTCAGTAGAATGAGTGCAGTCAAGGGGCTGAATTCAAAGTGAGAAGATACAAAGGAAGAGCTATGATGTTGACACCAGAGATATAGCCGGAGTAAGAAAACACTCTGGTCTAACTGGGTAACATATTAATCTTGCCACCAACAGAGCCTGCAGTTATCTCCTCTGTACAAGAGCTTCTCCTCAAACAAAAGAAGCTCTTCCTCAAACAGCGTTGCAAGTTTTGGACATTTTTATTACACTGTTAGCGGCATCAATTTTGAGCAACAAAAGGAGCCCCCGCTTGTGTGTCACCTCTGAGACAAAGCCAAACCAAGACAAATGAATTCCTCGGGCATGTGATTGTTTAAAACGTGGGGGAGAGGGGATCTATTCTTTCACACATCTTCTTGACACAACAGCACGGATACAACGAATGTGCCCTTTCGGAGACAGAGACACCGGGGCGAGACAGACACACAGTTGTGACAGTTCGGGTAGGGTGGTGGGGGGCACCAAATGTACGAGGAAAAGCTCAAGCCTCATTTCTGGTTCATTATATTTTCAGCATTGTAATCAATAATCACAGACGCCTGCCTGCCTCTTCCTCATTCTCTTTCTGTCTGGGAATTAATGAATAGTAGATACATGGAATTCATTTTTGAGATCATAACTAAAACTAACCAAAACCTGTGAGGACCATTAGTCTGAAAATAGATACTGCTTGCTGCTGGCCTTTGTCACCCTCTCCTGCTTCCTGTAACTCATTGGCCGTCTGCATGCCTTAGCAGGGAGGCCAGGGCCTTTACTCCATAGTCGAAATGGAAAAGGAGGTCTGTCTCTGTCTGTAATTGCTCCTCTGTGTCTGCATCATCTTAACCAACGAGAAAAAGCAAAGACGAGGGAGAGCATGAGCGGCCTGCTTGCCCTCTGCTTTACTATCAGCCTCAGCAGTCTATTATACCCGACGCTCCTCATCTCACTCATTATCCTCCTGGGTTAAAGGTCAGACTGTACCCATCCCAAGTGGTCATTTAACTCTTCTTAACACAGCAAAGAATGCAGATGACATCGCTGTTGCATAAAAAGGTTAGGAGCAGCACACGCCAGTAAAGTCTCTGATGGCTCACTCATTGCATATTTTAAAAAAAGAAGAAAAAGAAACAGAAATAAGCGCTTCAGTCGTGGCCCTCACCTCCCTCTGTTGGAATGACCAGTAGTTCGCCTCTCACCGTGCGCAGGGAGAATAACAGTTCAGCCTTGTGGTGACCTTGGATTTATCCTGGGCCAGTGCTGTTTTAATACAAGCACAGCTCCCACTTTATGAATGCCTTTGTATTATTAATACTATGAGAAATGAGAGGCGAGAGGTGAGGGACTGCGGGCTGGGTTTATGGATACCGTAGCGCCCAGCAGCGCGGTCCGGCCATGGGAGTAGAAGACGGCTGAGTCGTGACATTATTCTGAAAGCCACATAAACTTTACCGTTAGTGAATACTGAATAACAGAGGGACGTTTCTGTGCTAAGGGCCACACACTAACAATATTACAATTAACAAGGGTTCATTTTTAATACATTTCATCGCTCTTTTGGGATTAAAATACTGCTAATATATCACATCCTTCCTTTCCAAATTCCTGTGCCAACATCGGGTGCAATGAAACTGGAGATGCCTGTAAATGTAATTCCTCGGGCAGGCAAAGAACGATGTTCTTCAGGCATTGTGCCTAACCTCTGGACTCCAAAAACCCACAAAATAGAATTATTACACCCCAAGTAGTCGGGTCGGAGTCAGTCATGCGCTGCTTTTAGTCCTGCCTCTGTCTGTGATGGCACATTGATCAACTGTATGTCCTCGGGCACAGCCATGCTAGCCAAGCAGAAGCTGAAGAAGCTTATAAAACACTTTTAACCAAACTTCAGGGCAAATCCGGGCTGAGGATAAGTGCATTTCAGACGAGGGGTTGTTCGTGATTTTCGTCTGTGTTTGCTCGACAGTGTGTGGATGTGACTCTGTGTGTTTGAGCTGGAGGGAACCTCAACCAGCGCCTTGAGGTCAATCTCAAACAAGACAAAGTGCTTGGAAGTGGGACAACTCCCTGCCAGATGTACTACACAACAACTTCATTCAGAACAGCACAAAGTAATCTGAGCTACAAGATGGGTCTGGTAAGCGAACAACAAATTAATCTTCCCATTGGCTAGCACGCACGCAGCATTCATCAAAAAATGAGTGATTTTGACACGCATAACAAACCCAGTACAACATACAAAGAGTGGATATAGTGAGGCTTTACTGTTCTGTGGAAATACACACAAGAGAGCTGTGAGGGAGAGACAAAGATACAACATTGTAAGAGATTATGACTTCTCCCTTCATTTGAATCTGCGCTCAAGTTGAATAACGCTATTTATAGAAGTGGCTATGGTGCTGCTCTGAGAATTATGTAAATTCAAATAACATATTCTTTATATCAGAGAAAATAATGAAGGCCCTATAATGTGTTCCTTGTAACAATGAACGGGTCCGAGGAAATTTTCCTCAGACCCTGATCTTGCAGAACAATGCCTTGTTCATGGACAATTAAAACAAAGAGCAATGGGGTTCTGCTGGGACACAGCAATGAGCAGAATTGTCCTTTATGGCGCGTGCAAATTGTCCCCCATTTTTTTTTTTTTTACAACGTTTGAGCAGGCTCGACCTTAAGGGAGAAAAATCACACAAGCGCCCCTCTTCATCTCTCTTATTTCCTATGTCTTTTCATGTACAGCGTCTGTCTCTCTTAGGTTCTTCTCTCACTCACTCGCTCAGTCTTTTACTCCAACTTTCTACTCACATATTTTCAATCCTACCTTTTTCAAATGTACATGATAGCTGATGGGGGGGAAAAAAACACCATCTCAGGCTTTCATCTTCGGCCTGCTTCCCTGTCTCACTTTGCACTTCTCTCTCAGTCTTTACTAACTTGTAACGAGCCATGATTCTCAGCACATTTATTTTAGATGCTATCAGGTGAATCAACGGGAAAATCTATAACGCCTGTGAAACCTTAGTTGCTTTTTCAGAATTTGTAAGAGCAACAGACCATATTAATCTGGCATTTTTCCTTTTAGCATCAGTGGGATGCCCAACACGACTCCAGCTAAATCAGTGACATCACACAACAAGGATTCAGGGTCCTGTAGTTCCTCAGAACTGTGAAGAGAATATTGCCAGGACTTTGGTTTAGCAACAGGTGGAAAAAAAAACAACAACATACATTCAAGTCAATTACATTTTACTTACCTCAGAGGGTTTTATCATCTGTACTACACACTACACCCACTCCACTATCCCTTTGATTTGGACTAGAAAAAAACACTTTAATAGAGAAGAAAAAGGGAGAACCGAACAGCTGAAGTTTCATTTCAGATTTGCAGAAAGGGTCTATACAAAGGATACAGAAGGTGAGCAACAAAATGTCAATATTAAATATAATATATTAGATAAAAGAAGTTATTATATCGTATAGAGTTTCAGGTCAAATATAAAAGTGTTTGGAGTGAAGACAATTGCTGGTATACTGGCATTACACACATAACTGTGGGACTCACGATGGACAGCCCCAACTGACATCCCTCGAGGACTTCAGACAGTTTCCTCTGGAGACAGAAAAGGCCTTAAGGCAGAGGTCTCCTCCTCTCCAAAACAAACTGACCTGGTGAATAAAACCAATGAAAACACTGAAAAAAGCAGTTTTAAGTCAGTGTTCCTCTGATGCTGATCGGAGGACTCATGAAGAAATTCAGAGGGGGCGGAGAGATGCGGCTGACGTTAACTCAGCTTGTTTTTCTGATAGCTTAAGATCAGATCTTTTGTTTGTTTTAATTACATCTGAAGAAGATTCAGTAGTTGTGTGTGTTAGACTTAACACACGTATCTAAAGGGTTTGATGAATCACCCTCTCTTTGACTGTTCAGATCTGTACTCTACCTGTTCTCTTACTACATCAGTTCAGTTCTCAGCTGCTTTTTATGGCCATGAGTGCATAAATGAAGCTGTGCAAATTGCTAAAATCAAATGTCACTGTGCCCACAAATAGAAAAACATGTGACAGCTGTGGCATCTTTCCTTTTCTTCTCCTGAACTGAACATGAACGGAACAATTTATGCGTTTAAAACAAAAAAACTAAACAAGGCATTACTCTTCTTTAGGCTTCCATGTCCGCAGACTTCATTTACAGTAAGTATAATAAACAATGGACACTAATTACAAATGCTCTAATGAGAACATCTTTTGACATTTAAGATAAGGCAAATAGTATGAAGGCAGGATGTGTGCGCCCCAAGTTCTTCTTTAATGAGTGTTTACTCTGTGCAAGCCTGATGAATGTATGTTTGTGCATCTATGCATGCATCTTTGTATTTAGAGAAGAGATGAAAAGGTTAATGTGCAGGCTAGGATGACAATGCCAGAGGCTCAGTGCATGTCTGAGTGGTGGGGAAAAAAGAACAAGGGGCCCTGAGACTCCTTTCTCACCTCCTGTCGTACATATCTCTCTCTGCCCCCCCATTTTAAACATCACATACTCTTCCAGAAACCATGTGACCTCCGAAGGCCACTCGCAGTCATCCATCCCCCTCGAATGCTGGTTAATTAACGACCGCACAGCTTCGGCTTTCCTGCTAAATAGCTAGACACTGTAATCAAACCTCACGATCTGACAGGACGCGATACAAGCTGCTAAGCAAAGGAAAACACTTGCTCGCTCAGAACTGGAGAAGAGGGGGCGGGGGGAAATAATTACGTTCAACCTGGCCAATCCAGTGTGTGAGCGTGCAAGTGTTGTGTGTGTGATAAAGAGAAGGGCCGCAGAAGAGAGACACTATTAGGGTCAAATCAATTGTTCACAGTTTGGGAGAGGGAGAGGGAGAGGAAGAGGGAGAGAGATAAACAGAGAGACAGTCAAACTGACCAAGAGGCAAAGACACAAAAAGCAAGGACAGCATGTGACCTTTCCCTCCGACCCCTCCCTAGACATCTCTAAATTGTTCCTATTGACAATCAACACCCTGAAAAGGTTATGAGAGGCATTCACAATCATTCTTTCATGAGCTTCAAAGCTCAACACCTCTCTTTTTCTTTTTCACCCCAATTTTATATCACTCACCAGGAAGAATGAAAAAGGAAAAGGAGTGGCAAAAAATATAATATGGCAATTTGGCTAAGTAATTACAGCATTTTACTCTCAACTACCAACCACCTACCCGCGGCTCTGTTGGCTGAGAAAGCTAATAATTCAATTTCTCGGTGACAGTAATTGTCAGTCGGTGTACCTAAAGGTCATATCAGTCACCCAAGAGAAAGGGAAGGGAGAGCCCGATGACACAATCACACAAGAGCAATTTAACATCAGAGCTAATGGGGGGAGTGCAGCAGTGATAGACAGAGAGAACAGTAGAGAGGTGGAGAGCAGAAGAGCTTGATCTAATGACGGAGCGCTCATGTGATGGTCAGAAGACAAAACATCCAAGTCTGAAAAACTTTGAAGCGTAGCAGACTTTTTCTGTTCCGTGAAATGTGTCACTTTGATTGTTTATTTGTATCTCTTTGGAGAAACAAAAATGCATTAAGTAATAGTAATAGGGTGTATAGTGTTAATAGAAATATCCCTTAGAAAAAAAGTTTTTGTATGAATCAGGCAGGATTTCCACAATAAATTCCTCCAACAATATTGAGGCTTGCTTAGTGTGCTTTGCAGGCAAACAAATAACGTACTGAGAGGCTGACATAAAGCATTTTACTGATTACATTGGATATAGAGTATACTGCATTAAGTTTCGTCCTGAAAAACACATTTCCATGGTTTTTTCCTTCTATTTGAGAGAATTGTCCTGTATAAATAAAGACAAATCAATAATAGATACAATAGAAAGCCGATGCTTCAGAAGGCATGAAGTCAGGACTGTGGGAGAGGTAATGAGAGGGGAGCCTAGCCTTTGAAGTAATTGACTAATACAGTAGCGGGTATTAAAGTCATTGAGTGTCAAAAGGGAGCAGGCAGCCGCTTGACCCTGAGCCACTTTGGACTAATCTAGCATTCAATCCAGCGTGTAATGACTGCAAGAGCTGTCAATCCTCTGGGCTCTCTTTCTGTCTCACACACTCGCATGAGCACTCCCACTCCTAAACGCACACGCACACCAAAGTGCACACACCCTCACATGCATATATATAAGCAAACCTCTCATTCTCTCTTTGCCTTGAACAATGTAGGATGAGCCTGCTGGACAGCTTGGTTTCAGTGGATAAAGCCAGGGATCAGAAGCTATCCAGGCCATCTAGAGACGTCATACCATGTGGGAAATAGTAGGGCTTTTTAGAAGGCCAGAGGAGGCTCTTTCTCTCCTTCTGTGACTGAGTGTTTAATACAAATGCCTGCAGGAAGCAAGATGTTTGGGAGGGAAGTTTCTTTGAGGAAGGAGACTTGTTATAAAAGCGGCACGGGATATACAGTAAGCAATTTGCTTAACCTCTTCTCCCGGCTACGCGAAGGTGATCAATATGTTTAATCCACACTGTGAAATGTCCACGAGGACCGGAAAAGCAGATACGATGAGAGAAATCGAGGACAGGAAAGGACAGGACTTCAAAATTAAAGTCATCAATTACTTCTCCTCTTTTTCTTTGCTTAATGTGCTACATTGATTGCTCAAAAAAGTTCAGTGATACAAAGTTGTGCATTTTAAGCATATACAATATATTTTCTTGATTTGGTAACAAAAGTAACAAATTACTCTTACTCAAGTGCTATACTTAAGTAGAAATTTGAAGTATTTATGGTTTACTTGTGTATTTCTATTCTATGCTACTTACACTGCTATTTCAGGTAGAATTATTGTACTTTCTACCCTACTATATTAATCTGGCAGTATAGGTACTAGCTACTTTTCCAAAGTACATAAATTGGTTAAAATTAGTAACACCGTGATCTACCACGGATCAATACCAATTATACAATAATATAGCACATATTATAACACTGAAAGGTTCCATTATGTATAACAAACATTTACTTTAATAGTATAATTATATTATAATAGTACTGCAAGTACATTTAGTTTTTCAGTACTTTTGCACATTTATTCAATATTTGGAATGCAAGACTTTTACTTTTAATGGAGTTTTTTTTACAGTGTGGTATACTATCAAATTAAGGATCTGGGTACTTCTTTCACCACGTTTTTTATGCAAACTTTACTGCAAACTTTGTCTTTGGTTATTCAATGCACTATACAATACTAACTGAAGCTATATTTATGATTCATTTTGTTGCTAATTTTCAGTCACGTTTAGCCATATCAGATATTTTAGACACTTTAGAATGGATGAACACACAATACAAACAAATCATCCAGCATGTGGTCTGGTGCATATCAGTGAAGCAGCATGCGATAAGACATTTAATGAACACTTCTGCTACACTATGGGCACCTAAGGAGTCCGTCATCCATCCACTGACTCTCTGCAGTGTCTGCAGCCGTATCGCCACACAAAACGACACCTGTCACACTGCCTGAGCAGCAGCTAAAAAAAATAAATAAAAAAAGGGAAAAGAAAGCCAGAGAAACAGAGGCACTTCACAACACTGTCATTGCCATTCATAATACGCATTGGCGTATAAAGAGGGCCATTAGGGGCCCCAACCTGGGAGCCATTAAATCATTTTAAATCGTTGTAACATCCCATTAGTGTCAGTGGTGGGACCACATAATAGTCTGTATTAGAGGGATAACCACAAGACGCTCCATTTGGACTGAGTCACACGGGTAATCTGCTCTTTCTGTCCTCGTCCCCAGATCCTCACCTCCATCCTGAGGAAGTGAAGGGTCACTAGTGGCTGGAAGTGCCAGCCCAGACATAGGGTACCTTAGTGGGGGCTTCTCCCCTGTTGCCTGCTGCTGCTGCTTTGAATCACTAGGATGAGGAGGCTGCTGAATAAGGAACACTTGCGAAACCACCCCGATGAATTAGGCATGATGCAGGTAGCCTGTAATAGGCCCATTATGGTATCTTTAGCTGTGTCAATAGGAAAGAGGAGAATTAAAGCTTGGCTTGTTTTGTCTGGGGGAAGGAAGTCTGTGCCTGTTTTTCTCTCTGTGTGTTATAAAATTCCATGCACGAAAATAACTGTTGAGGCAATAAATTAACTGAGGAAAGCAATTACTTTACAATACTATAAATATATCACATAACTGGCAAAACGATGCAAAACTAGCTTCAGAGACAAAAATGCTAACCTGTCGTTTAGGAATGGTTCAATGTTTCAGGAAATAGGCTTATTCGCTTTCTTGCTGAGAGTTAAATGAAAAGATTGATAACACACCTATGTCTGGATGCTAACTATGAAGCAAGAGCCAGGTTAGCTTAGCATGAACCAGCAGATAGCCCCCTCATAAAACCAAAACTTGTCGCTTTAAGCTTCAGAGGTGCTGGTGGGCAGATTTAGTTACTTTCGAACAGAGTCAGTCGTTATGCTAAGCTAAGCAACAGCGACATTAGATCAATCTCCTTCAGAAAGAAAAGTATTAGGCATAAACCATAAGCCAATATAATGATTATTGGGCCCAAACAGCAGTCATTCTCTTCTATACACTGTATAAAGAATAAAATGTGTTTTGTATATCATCAGCAGGAAGTATATTCATTACAATCGATAGTCAAACAGGCAAAGTTTCATTGCAGTTCAACATAATTGCTGTCCATATTAATCACACAGGTGACAGGGGCCCCGGTAACAATACAAGCCAAACCTGAAAATATGTCAGGCTATTGTAAGTTTAGAGAAAAACTATGTAAAATATGCATCTCTTCACTTCTTTCTCTTCTCTCACTTTTTTCTCAGCTGGATGATAAATAGCTCTTTCGGCAGACCCTTGGTGTGCCCTCAGAGTTCTTAAAGGAACAAAGCCATGATGAATGGATCAATGCCAGCGGTCCAGGAAAACAGCTCTTCCGGCCGATAAAAAAGATTTGCCAATGACAATTGGGGGACAGCGGTGACCCGGAGAGTGAGTCTTTGGGGTACGGCCCCCCCAGAGGGGCCCCGGTGATGGAGCTAGGATCACCATTAGGGGGAAGATTAAGTGGCCCCGGCTTCCTCTCTCACTTAATTATACATGCAAGCCCCCTCTGTACCGCCCGCTGCAGCACCTCAGAAAAAGGCAAGAGTGCTCCTTTGTCTCAGCCACTGGCCGCCACTTTGATTGCTTATTGGCTGTCTCTCCTGACAACCGCCGGGCACAGAAACAAATCCCATTGGCCAAGGTGTCAAGAAAGCAGAGAGAGAAGAATAAAAAAAGGAGAGAGAGAGAGCATACAGAGAAGAGAAAGAGAGAGTTGGATAAGAGACAGACAGCAAGGGAAGATGTGCGTATTTAGTTTTCATTACACTGGGAGCTTGAAGAGGATGGGGGAGGAAAAAAATGTCCTTGTCAGAATGGGAGTCTCTGGAGGTGCTTGGAGGCGTGCTGGTGCCATCCACTGACACTCAGCTGACAAATATGGAACCCCTCAAAAATAGAGCAGTTCATGCTTGAAAACAATGGCTTATGAATAAACAACAGGACCAAAGAATCCTGCTAATAAACAAAATGATACCACTGGGGGGCTGAGAGGGATAGGAGGGAATGAGACAATCTGGAAAAAAAGCCTGTTATATGCTAACACCATGCAGCAGCACACGACAACCATTGCCCCAATAGTCCAGCTGGACTGGACTCATGCTCAAACTATACGATTTCACCGTTCAAGTGTTTCCTCAATTCCTTCTCGCTACAAAAAAAACAATTGCGGCAAACTGAGGCCTAATTTCTTTGGCAGATTGTTGTGCACACTTTAAAGACACTGATCAGAGACAGGGCGAGGCTACAATGTGAATGTTAAAGCGCCTAAGTGAATCTCAATGTTGATGACTTCCATCCATTGCTTTCTGTGGTTCAATTCCCAATCCATACCACATGCATCCAAGCCAAAGTGTTCCAACATGTTGACAAGAAAAAAAACTGCTTTCCCAAGTAACACAGAAAACATATTTCTATATAAGAGGACAGTAAAAAAAAAAAATAGAACAGTGAACACACTTAAGATCGGGTTGCGCAAAGGACAGTGTCAATAATTAATCATGCAGGCAACTCAGCTTCAGTGTACTCATCATGTTTTAAGAACATAACAGGCGATGCTGTTAATATGTAATGGGGCTGCAGAGATGCTTCCCACCCCCGAGTTTTCACGGCGAAAACAGAGAAATCAAAGTTTATGTCCTGAGGCAACCTCGAATCAAACGCAGACCGGCACCGCCAAATCTTGGAACATTTAAGATGGATTATTTGGTGTTATTGAGTTAATAGCTAATCAATACATGTTTTAGTGAAGTCCCAATGGTCTAATCCACCTAATCACAAACAGTACAAGACAGCTGGAAAAGAAATGGGAGATTGAAAAGGCAGACTCCCCAGTAATATAATCATTTATTATATCATATATATATATTGGCAATTTAAAGCTTTTTATGAGGTAAATAAGTATCTACTCATGTTTGCCAGCAAATTACATTTTTAAATGTCGTTTGGTCTAAGTGTTCTCTGGGCTTGCTAAAGAACAAATCTGAATTAAATCAGCCAAACCAATGAATTTGTCTTATACATCATATTATATTTTGACTTTGGGCACATGGGACTACTGTTTTTCTTTATATTTAATTATATTTTAGAAAAAATCAGTTGGCCTATGTGCCCAAAGAGTAAATATAGTATAAGGACATGACTGTATCTTAGCAACTACAAGAAGTGCAATCAAGTATTTGGTACTGTATCTACAAATTAATAAAACATAAGTTGAACATCGAAGACATGCACGCATATGCAGTGTAAACAAATTCATATGAAAGACATTAAATAAAGAACGTCTTGTCTTTTCATGTGATCTAAAGATTTGAAAGTTGTACTGTTAGATACTTGCCCAGAGTATGTCTGTGCCAGATCTTAGGACTCAAGTGAACATCGTATCAAATGAACACATCTCCTGTAATCACATAATACGCTTTGACGTGGAAAACCTACTGTTCACTTGTCCTTTTTGGAAAATGGCAAGTATCATAAAGTTGACTTGGAATCAGTGCTGACAGTGTTATCTCAGCCAAATTAGCAAAAATTGCTTTTAGCAGTAAAATCAATAATCAAAGCAACTGTTTACTATTCAAGCAGCCCCATCAAAGCTCAGAACAGAATTATGGGAATGTTTGGTTTCGACTAAGAGGAAAGTTTGCAGAGAAAGTTATGAACCTGCATTCACTTATAGGGATTTTTTGCATTTGCATAGAAGTGGAGTAGCTCTCTAAATATTGAGAGGTTAACTAAGGCATGTAATTTTCAGAACATAAAATTCTATGCAATTCTGCATTAACATTTATGCCCAAAAGCTATCTATTATTAAATATAATTTGAGAATGATGAGCTGAAAGTGACATTAATGGCAGTAACACGATTGATATACTTTGACTGAAACTTAAGACACTAGTGGGCAGGCACTTGTACGTACCCGTGCACGTGCACGAGAATGCACTCCCATACACACAGCAATCCAACAGTTCGATCCTTACCTTTATTGTCAGTGCTACAATGTAAAGTAGACACGTTTCGCATGACAATTTCACATTCCAAATTAAAATGGAAGTACAAAGAATGACATTCAAATAATTACTTTTAAATGATTTAGGAAATGTGATTTATGAGCATAATTGTTTACATAATTCATGAGATGATTATCACATTACGGTGCATAAATTACACTACTTTCATGATAATTCAAAGCCAGCACTGTTGTCTGCGGTTTATTTAATATGCATTATAATCATAAATCAAAGTAAGCAACGCTAATTTTGACACGCTGAAAGACTAATCACTGTCTGAATTCTATCATCAAATACAAATACATGTTCCCATCTTAACCAGAGCCGCAGAGGCACAAGTGAAATCAATAGGAGAAAATCAATTAGAATGTGTTTGCATGTATGGATTGACACCTTGAATCATCAGTCCTATTGATCCTCTCCACTGTGATCTTCATGAAACCCATTTGTTCCATCTAAAGTTTGCTCATCCAGCCAATACGTTGTTCTTTCTCCTCCCCCTCTGGTTTGCATAAACAATGGCAGAAGGGTCGGAAAGACAACATCATAGGACTTCGCGAAACATATATTCATGTCCTTCCAAAACACATATTCTGTGGAGGAAATCAAAACGACTGACAAAAAAAGAAAATTAAAAAAAAAGGATTTCAGTAGAAAAATGCAAAGCGTTGTTGACAAATTGGTACTGAAGCATGTAGCATTCAGACAAATTGAATGATGATCCAGTTCTAAGCTGCGAAACCATCCCACACTAAAACAAAAAGCCCTGATGAACATTCTTGTGACTGAACTGATTTCAGTTAATTATAAATTATGCAGTCAGTGTGGGCCCACAAAAGAAGACATCCCCACTCTGCAGTCAGATGTAATTACCAAAGTCAGGCGCACTTCACTGTAGGTGATCCATCCGACAGCCAACGCTGACTGATGACCTTGCCCAGTAAAGACTCCCTCAGTTGGGTCGATGAACACACCCACTCCACCCCCCCCGCCCCCCCTCCCCCCCACCCTTCCTTCTAAACTTCCTCCCTCCAAAGGTCTTAAGTATCTCTATACCTGCTCAGACACCCATGTGACCCCCGGTGTCCAGGTACAAAGCTATTGACAATTCGGATCATCACGCCGTCATGGCTAGTCTTGCCTATCATTCACAATCAAGGGTTTATCACTCCACGTTGCTATGTAGGGCAAAGAAATATGACTCCCCGTCAGCGGGTGGCAGAAAGGGTTGGGCTTTGGAATCATGTAGAAGGGGAGGTGAGGGGCTAATTTGACACAGCTCGCTTGGCTTGCCATAATTGCTCCGTCACTGTCAGTCCTTGAGAGGCCTTCTCGTCGTACAATTTGGACACAATTACCAGCCGTTTACCAGTGGCCGTTATGCCTGTCGCCCCATCCCCTCCCCCCCTAAAACCCTGCCTGTTCTCCCGTTTGGCCGGTGGCTAGGATGTGCCATGCCTCATCAAACGCGGATGCGGCCCATTAATGAACACTGTTAGCATTTCTCTTAAACTTCTCCTGCCTCTAATAAACATGCAGTGTTCCATGAAGGAGCATTGCCATCCTCGTGACATGATATTTATTGTCGGTGCTGGTGGGAGGGAGCGAGGATGGGAGGACAGAGGTGAGGGGAGGGGTGGTTAGAAGTGAAGAGAGATATATCAGCGATGAGTAGGGGAATGAGGGAGGGGAGGTGAACAAAGACAGATGAAGAGGAAGGGAAACAGACTGGAACATCTCTTTCTGCCATCACACTGTTAGTGGCTACCGCTTAATATACATATGAATTCACCTCAGGGCTGTAGTGTAACTTTGCAACCTGAATTTCCACAATAAACACATCACAAAGACCTGCAGTGCACTTTGTCAGAGCTGATGAAATCCTTGCGTGCAATGTTTGAAGACTGATCCTGAAAAAAAAAGGAATTTTAAATCAACATTAAATATCCAAGGCTAAAGCAAACATTTGCAGTGTACTGCAGCTGCTTCACTGTAAAAACTCTCAAACTGAGCGAGGAGAGAAACATTGCTAATACAGTGAAACAGTTGTAGGAAAGTGGCATCTATATTCTTTAAAAGTAACCCAAAATAGTAACGTGGCACCTGGAAACTTAATTTTTCATGTCAGCCAATAAGAGCAGTGTGCATAATGGACATTACAGTTCACAGTTCTATATAGTGTTAAAAGACATTCAAAAAATGTAATTTAAATAAACTACTACTGATGATCAATTTTCAGGTTCTCTACTTGGAACACACATATTGCATATGTCCTCATACATGCACTCACACAAAGACACACACACACACACACACACACACACACACACACACACACACACACACACACACACACACACACACACACACACACACACACACACAACATAAAGTCACACAGCAGGAATGTAATCTCATTCCTCTGCACCTTGACACCTGTTTTGTCGCCACTGCTAAACACAAGCAGAGGGAGGAAAAGAGAATGCAAAAAAAGAGTGAGAGGCTGAAAGAAGAAGAGATAAACACCAGACGGGACACCTGTGGTGACCTAATGACGTCTGCGTCCTCTAAAGAGCGTCTCATGACCTCCTCGGGCCCCAGGGCGGCCCCAGTGTGTCGCGGCGAGGGCTGTCGTTACTGATCAAGGAGTGCAGACACACATAGGATGAAGCACACAGTTCCTCACAGAATATAATGTAATGCAAGAATGTAGACAGTGTTTTGGTGCACATAAAACAAATAACGGAAGAAGAAAAAAAGCGATGATCAAGCATCAGACAATTGTGTTGTGTCTCCGGAGACAATGGCCTCCACAATCAACCACACTCCCTCTCTTCTCACCTCTGAGACCTGTAAAAATGAATGATGCCCAGTGCAACTGCAGTCAAAGGCACAAAATGGCCGCTCATTAATTGCTTGCTGTCACAGGGGCCATTATGACACAGCTATATATTAGAAATCTGGGGTGCATTGTTCCTGAGGCCACTGATGCTAAACAAAAATAGAAAATTTGCTGGTCAATTTCTGACAAAATTCTGTAGCATATTTGATGTTAGAAAATGTCTTTGTAGTGTAGATCTAGCACCATTTGCATAGCTTTTAAAAATCTGCATGAAAACGGCACAATGCTTTTCTGCACGGCTGTCTAATGCAAAGGACTTTAACAATGAACAAATAACAAAGGGATGCTAAGTCAGACAGACTCCCAACACATACACGCACCAACTCACGGCACAAACAACTCTGGCAGGAAAAAAGTGTAAAGACTTTTCATGTCTCTGTAGAGATAGGCGAGCATCCTACTAAGTGTTTGGTTGCTCAACAAAAAAACTCATTAATTTGCTTAATTATGAAACTCCCTATCAATTCCCCCTCCCTGGAAAGTGTTCAGTGGATGCAACAACATAACCCATTTAGGGGCTATGTTCTCACTATCACATAATAAACAAACAGAAAATACACCAGGGCCTGATTAAAGGCCTTTACACTACAGAAGAGGAGAGCGAGAGGAGACGGTGTTTGTTTCTCTGCTCACAGATGAAATTGTTTCAGCTTGTTTTTGACAGCTACAGCTACAGACGAGCTGGCTATTATTGTGTGTGTGTGTGTGTGTGTGTGTGTGTGTGTGTGTGTGTGTGTGTGTGTGTGTGTGTGTGTGTGTGTGTGTGGGGGGGGAGGGGGCTGGTTGTAATAATTAAAGGACACTACTAACCTGAATAAATTAATCCTTTTTTTGTATGTGTGTGTCTGTGTGTCTGTCTGTGCAAACACGGATGTGCAACTGCACGTTCAGACAGGCTTTGTTCGTGCTGATTAATTTTTTTGTTTCTTGTACTGTTTGTATGCTTGTGCGTGCATGCACGTTGTGTCCGTGCAAGCGTGTGTGAGTGTGTGTGTGTGTGTGAACATTTGAGTGTATGATAAAAGTGATGCATGCTGTATTGTGATGGGGAGCTGTTTGCTTCGTTCTCGCCGCTCACAATTCTTATCTCATGAATACAAATTAAAAGTTTTAAGCCTTTTGCTTCTCTTTTTTACTTTCCATTCTAATTACTAGGAAGTACGAGTTAAATCGAGAGCAGGGCATTGTATTAGACATACAGCAACTTACTCTCCGATCCCAGGATGTTAGTGCAAATAAAGTCCTATATTCAACATCTTCTATACACTGAAACAATTCTGAATCAGTAAATACTTCCAGGACTTGTAAAACAATAACAAACAGACTTTTTAAACACTGAACCAGTTTGTCATTCTCATACCATGTAGTTCAAGAACATTCCTCATTCCCCATTGGAGAATCTGTTTAAAAAAAAAACTATTGTAGTGAAGTCGGAGTAGTGTAGTCATTTACCCTCAAAGCTGTAACTTATAGATACTATATGCATCTCAGCTTTTCAACACACACACAACAATCATGTATTCAAAAAAGATGATCTGTAGCTTGAACTGAATATTTTGCCCTATAAAGCCATTTACTCTACAGTCCATTTGGAACAAGCTCACCCCTTTAACCCACGTTGGTTGAGTAGCGGTGCATTTAGCCCTGATTTTGACAATGACAGCTCAATAGTGATAAAAGGATCTATGGTAACACACTTTCATACATACATGTGCTGTGCTGTATGCATGCATGCATGGACACACACAGTAACCGCAGTTGTAGTTAGTTGTATGTATGATGTTCACCTGCGCACACACACACACACACTCAAAAAAAAGGAAGGGCGGGGGGCTCTCGTCAGACAGGGTAAATCCCATTATTTGGCCCTCATCCCAGAGAGTGAATTGAGAGTCAAGTAGGATGCATGTGGTAACCACAATGAAATTACAGCTGCTGTGAGGCCGAGCGCCGCTAATGCACCCCCATTGTGTCCTCGAGTGCATCTAAATAAGAAGGGGTAAAAGGCAGCCTGTGCAAGGGCTGCCAGGGTTACATACATGGTGTGTGCGTGTGTTTCTAGAGGTAAATGGAGACCTGCCCATGATAGAGGGCTGTATTTAGGCTTGATGATGGGTAACCTGCGGGGACCACCTGATGCGGCTTTGTTGTATGTGGGTTTATGAGTGTAAGTGCAGGTGTTTGTGTGTGTGTGTGTGTGTGCAGGCCCAGGATATTTTCCCTGTCCCACTTGAAAAGGAAATGATTCACTGTCACCATCTACCTGTAACTCAGATCCTGCAAATGCTACAGCATGACAGTGAAACCAGACAAATGGAGCAGAAGCCCTTTGTGATATTTACCTGTAATAAACCTGTATTCCTACAATTTCTTATGTCCTGCACAAGTACAGAAGTAGGCTGTAGATCACAGGCCTTTGCTCTGAGACGGAGACAAATTCCTCTGGATTAAAAACAGCCATAGTCTCTCGCAGCACAGTAACTAGGACATCAGCTACAGTGGGACTGAAAAAAAAGAATGAAAAGAAAGAGGAAAAAAAAAAATGAAAACACTAAAACTGTCAGTTGAAGATGCAAAACAGATATCCGGATCTATCCATTATGAATGAGATATATTTGAAAGGTGGTGGGTGAATATGAACAGTGAGGAGGAGGAGGAGGACACTCACTTACCCCCCCATACCCGGCAACGCTTAACCTTCTCGCAACCCCAAACCTCCCCTCGACCCCTCCTTTCCCCTTCAGCGCAAGCACCAGTTCATCAACAAAAGCCTTTGTACAGTCAACAGTGCTGTTTTTATTCATGTTGCATTTATCTTCAGAGCTGTCCATCAGGCGCGGCGGGGACGGCTGATCTAAAACAGAGCCTTAGACTCATGACAGGAGGATAGAGCCGTAACTCTGGAATGCTAACCTCCGCTGTTATTTGGCCCGCAGAGAGAGCCAGGGAAAGGGAGATGGAGGGAAAAGAGAGAGATACACAGCCTAATGACAGCTACAAACACAGACATACCTTTGTTCCAGCTCCATAAAACAGCACACACTTCAGTGGGATTGCTTTTGCTTCCAAGGGCCTAATCAAACTTGTGTTATTTAGACTTCAAACATGGCCTCCAAAGAGAGACAGGGAGCGCGCTAGGTGTGTGTGTCTCTTGCTAATAGCTGCTAGCATGATTCGGTTAAGCTGCTTATTTCCGACATAAATAATGCATCCAGGCAGATGCGCTTGACTATAGTTGAATATGAATCGCTCGCATGATTGACACCGAGGTTTGTTGAGCGCCAAGTTGATTCCACAGTCTCACCTTTGGAAATAGGCCTGTCTCATTTAATATCCCCTATGTTAACATAATTATGACAACCAGCACTGATTCATGTATGTGTCTGTGTAATATCCATGACAAAATTAGGCTACTATTTTTTGGGGGGGTGGGGAGCAGGCTGGAGAGATTTTAGTAGAGTATCAAAGGCAACTAGATTGTCTGCCTGTTTAACAGCTAAGCCAAATCAAATCAGAAATAAGAGGACTATCTCCAGTTTAATTCTGGATACCTTCACAAGACACCCTACTTACCCACCCACAAACCCTGCCCCCTCTTAGCCCCCTTTTTTACAGTCATTGATTCCAATCAATCAACGCTAATTAATCAGGCACCTATACACATATATGTCACATGCTAATAGGGTAATGATATGGGCATTTAGTTGGTGCTTTAATCTTATGCTACTTGCAGCTAACACATAATGACACTCTCTACCCAGCCATGGGAATATTTATAAGAGACTGCTGAGAGCATGTGGACAGACACACACACACACACACACACACACACACACACACACACACACACACACACACACACACACACACACACACACACACACACACACACAGTCACACACACAGATTGGTACTTCACACTGGCTCAGTGTATTAAACCTTATTTACAAGCTAACAGCTATAACCATTACAGATATACGGTGGTGGAGAAACCACATTAGGTTCAATGGGCCAAAAGCGTGTAATCCAAAACAATAAAATGTAAATTTGAGTCAGTCTTACGCACAAAAAAAAAGCACACATGGCTCATCTGCAAACAGATGAACATCTCTGTGATACAAGATATTTTCCCCCCATTCTGTCTCTTTTAAGACCTTGGCGAATCAAGGAAGGAATGTTTCTCATTTCATTTTTAATCCCCCCTCAGTGTTAAGGTGCTGTGGATAAATACATTGCAGACTCCTTCCCTCTCAGAACCCACGGCCCTCCCCATCCTGAGCACAGTGAAACGGCTCACAGGCGAGAGTACAAGTAGCTGAAAACCAGCACTGAATACACCATGTATCCATAACTGGCCAATACTGTTCATGCTGTTGAATGTTATCAGTGTATTTCACACGCCCATAAGTTACTTTCATATATATTTAATCATTTTTCCTAAGCATCTTGCAGAAAAAAACTGACACTAAAGAATTTTGTAGTGGATGCCTGACCACACACTATAGTACCAAAATAAAAGCACACACACTTTGCGTTCTAGCATATATATGTTCTCGCAAACAGCCGTTTTCTTTTTCTAGCTGCTTTCATTTAATTTTTTATGGAGGCAGTGCAGACGGTCAAAAGTCACGAGCTGTATTCAAACCCATGATGTCACGAGGACGCGGTATGCGCATTCTACTGCTGAGCCAGCAGGATGCCTCAGGCCGGTGTACTTTTTTCCATGACAATACTGCGGAGAGGTTCAGGTGGGAAGGGAGCCTGAATCTGTTCCAGCAGGAAGCACTTCACTGACTTTGCTGAGTTGTTGTGACTGACTGGGGCCGAGTATGGAAGATGATTTGCCGTACAAGAGTTCAGATTTACTTCAATTACAATTAAACGTTCCATTCAAATATTCACTGTGATGACATACCATGTTCTAAATTGTCTAGAAAGCTCTACTTTCTTATCATAACTAATAGATTAATTACCATTTGTTCTTTCAGGACTAGCCAGCCGCATTTCATCTAAGGACCCTTTTCTTTCACAGCCGGACTGACTTTAAATGCAGCAGCAGATTTAAAAAAATAAATAAAAAGTGAATATGTCTTTTATATTATCGTCCTATTTGTTTTATGTTGTTATTTGTGGAGGGGTTTACCAATACAATAACGTTAAAACTCACCATCGTATCAGACGTTCAGGAGTACTGCAGAGTCCAGATGACATTCTTCCTCTGCTTATTATGAAAGATAGTCAAGGTGAAGGAGGAGCAAACGTAAGATCGTCATTTGACAAGCAATATCTTAATCAAAACAGACATGCGGAAAAGTTTCCTGACTTCACAAACACTAAAACTAATCACAGGCTCCGCTCTTGCAAGCCCTTACATGGGTCTTTGTTGCTGCCGACAACCTGCCTCTGTGCAGCTCATCTTCTGCGCCACTCTGTTGTGTGATATGCAGAAAGAACCTAAGGTAAACTCAGTGGTGTTTGTAAGGGAGTTCTCTCTCCTACTCCCGAGTGATCATTATTTGATCTTGTTTGGTTTATTATTCATCTTGAGGGAGCTGGTTGTGACTTGTGGATAAATGCCATATGAAAGGTATTGTGCGCCGAGGATGCATCCTTACTTTTATCCTGGCTCCCAAAACAGATCAATTAGTAAAACTAAACAGTAAATTATTAATCACATTGCTTTGTGTCCCCGTTCCATCACTGGAAGAAAACAGTTCATTAGAGAGACAGAGAGAGGCAGAGGGGGGGGGGGGGGGGGGGGGGGGGGGGGGGGTGGAGTGATTGAGAGGGGCTTTAAACCGAGCTGATGCTGTGTGAACATTTGAAGAAAAAAATAGGGAGAATTATCAAGCATGTCCATCATTCCAGGTAACTTCCAAACCATCCCCCCCCCCCCCCCACCCGTCCCTCCTAAAATGACGTGCACTCATAAAATGGGGTCAAGCAGTGAACGAGTTCAATGTCACAGTCATCATATACCTTGCCCGTTGGGGTGCGTGTGATTAAAATAACACACAGGGATGTTTCATGTCATGGTGAGCAATCAGGCCATATTTGCAAAAATATTCAGATCAGATGAATTTGAATGAGGTGTACACTCGAGGGGGATACCGCCGCCAGAGTGCTGGGGATGGAAGGTGGAAGCAAGCCCATCCTCTTATTTGCCAGAAGACAGCAAGGTACATAAACTTTTTTGCCTGCCTCTCTCTCTCTCTCTCTCTCTCTCTCTCTCTCTCTCTCTCTCTCTCTACCCTTAGATAAAAAAAAGAGACAGATCCAAATTCAGGGGTCTACTCAGTGTTCAGATTGCTCTGCTGTTCTCAGTTGGGCAATTTGAATAAATTATTCCAAATGAGAAAAAAAAAAAAAAAATCGCTCAGTGGGGTTCATTTTGTTAGAAATTATATTTTCGCAGGAAAGGTTAATTTTGAAGGGAGCTTGAATGACTGAGATCTGGGGGGGCTGCAGAGGGAGTGAAGGTAGGGGAGAGAGAGAAGGAGAGGGAGGAACAGAAAGAGAGAGAGAAAGAGAAATGGGGGGGGGTCGCTGTGCTGCACGAAGAGCATTGGGCGTCAAGAAGGAGAAGGGGCAAGAGAGGAATGGAGGGAGGGAGCAAGGGAGGGAGGCAGTTATTAAAAGCGATTGCATTGCCTCACGGATGTCTCAGGAGAGCAGAATCAGTGGAGATGTTAAACCTTGCTTGACACCCCAGTTGGATAATTGTGGGTGTGGGAGCTAATCAGCGGAAGATGTCTCCTCAATTTAAATCTTGTCAGTTAGTGAAGATTAGGCCCTCCTGTCCCGGCCACCATTAGCTTTGTTGCATGTCAATGCGCCGGTGAGGGTGTCCGCCTGGTCCGGCTGCAAGGGTAAAAAGGGGAGCGTGACGGAAACCGCAGATTTATTCCAGCTTAAACCAGTATGGCATTTTCAAGAAAACCCATATGAGGGGAAAAGGGAATTTATGCAGCCTTTTTGAAAATGCATTTGTTACTACTGACCTAACAGGGGGACCCTGTGGAATAAGAAATATAGTGTGGGGATGTGCTCCAGATTCTTCTGCAAGAAAAACATCGGCAGGGTAGTTAAACATGATGTCGTACACAAACTAGGGGCCAGGGAAGCAAATTAGTGAACATTTGCTGAGAATATCTCAAATTAAGGGGAATTCAAATTTTGGTAGTGCACAGACCAACTGAAGTCATTAAACGTAAAACCCCACCGTGTCCCTGCACACATGCTGTAAGCTCTGTTAAATTGTTAAGTTATGGGATGAATATGGGCTGAAGGAAATCATTAACAAAAATGTGGGGAATAGTTTTAACCCAGGTTAAAAGGAATGATGGGTGGAGGTGGCTAATTCAAAAATGCAATGTAGTGAATTTTACAGCTCGAGTCTGGTTGGCTGTGGGCCATGACTTTGCATTCCCCCCCTCTGGTAAATATTTGTAACAGATTTTTCCTGCAGGACAATGGCTCCTTTCACTAAAGCAGGTCCCGTAACCTCGAAGTGAACGCGAGGTCAGGGCAAATAAACAAGGCGGCCGTGCCAAGCTGAGCGGCTCTACTGATTCCTGGGCCGGGCCTGCTGCATACCAGGCCCTCTGCTCTCTCCTCCTCGCCACCGGAGTCTGAGTGCTGACAGATGTTTCAAACCCAGCTAAAAGGGAGCTTTGAGGGAAAGAAAACGAGGGGAGCTTTGCTCTCTCCCTCGCTCACTTTTTCTCCACATTTCCACATCTTTTCCTTCTCATCTTACCTCGACCCGAGTGTGCCAAGGTTCTCAACACAGCCTCGGACACCTGCAACACAAATCGTGAAAAACAAATAAGAAAATCATCATGAATACGTCTGAGTAGCACCAGTATGATCAACTGTGAGCTTGTGTGTAACCTGTGAACCGGGTTATAATTATCAGGTGCACAACCCAGCAGTCTGACAAGAGAAGTGTGTGTATACACTATACTATAATACATGGGGTTGTCTACAGGTATTTGTGTGCGTCTTTAAATGCACACAAGTCAGAAATCCTGATGTTTCAATAGCACCGGCTGCCAACCCCCAGACCACTTCTGTTCTGACGAAGCGGTTAATGCTACTCTCAAAGAGAGAGCTACCGCCGGCTACCGCGAGGTGTAACGAGTTCAAGGCCCGTTCAGGCCTGAGGCGGCAGACGGTAAACAGTTGTTGCCAGCTGTTTTTTCACGGAGCCCATACAAAGCCTCTCTGTGTGAGAAACAACAGCTACAGCTGGGCTGAGTAGAGTGAGACATCGATCCATAAGCTCGCTCCTTTACACCCCTCCGAGCACTCGTCTGGCAGTCAGAAGGAGCAGGAGCAGCAGCGCATGCCAGAGCTGGGCACTGCACTGCAAAAAAATATTGCTCTTAACCAGACGTTTAATCTGGTGCTGAGCCTGAAAACCTTACATTTCTAAAAAAAAGAACAGGGATAAAAAAATATATATATCAGCAGTCAATAACATCAAGTGTTAGCGTACAAGAAAATGTGCCATTATTTTTTTAAAGAGACACAAACAGAAAAGAAAAAAAATTACACTTGTCGTCTTTTTCTAAACAGCAATACTTGACAAATACATCTATCTTTTATAATCTATTTATATGTTGAGTATTCTCCTGAACTCACATTGGCCATGAAGGGCCCAGTTAAAAGTATCAAAGAGGGCAGACAAGAGACTGGCGTTTAATCTAATCTACATTCTAATAGTTGGGGAGACATTAATTATTGATAAGGCCGGCAATTGATTGGTTAATAAGATAATGTAATTGAGAAATGAAAATCATCAGAGTTGAGTGTGTGTGTCGGCTAGAATCTGAGCCGCATGGGGGGGGTTGCACGTGTGTGTGGGTGTGCGTGTGTGTGTGGGGGGGGGGTCTTAGGGGATTGCCCCTACATAGGCTTCCATCATTACTGCCACACTATAAAAGCAGAGTGGTGATTAAAAGGACTTGATTGATTTGACTCTCATTGGGATAAGCTGTCCTCGTTCCGTCACTGGGCTCTGCCTGCAAGAAAAAAAAAAGTGTGTGTATTCGTGTGTGTATGTATAAATGTATTCAGTGTGTGTTAATGCATAAAATCAAATCAAATAATTAAGTAAATGTGTCTGTAAATCTGAGCGTATTTATATCTCGTAAATTTCTTTGCAAAAAAAAAAATGTGGACAAGTAAATGCCTGTAAATCTTTACGTTTAATTTAAATTCAAAATATATATTCTTTTGCATAAAAGGCATGTGTATTTAACGTATAAATGTACATGAGTGTGTGTCTGGACTTGCAGCCCAGCTAGAGGAGTTGGAGAGGATGTGTGCATGCGTGTGTGCGACTGTGTATCCATGTCGTCAAGAGGTGGCCCCACTCCCCCAGTTTTCACTCGCCTTTTGTCTGCACTCTGTACTGTACTCTGCTGCACACACACACACACACACACACACACACACACACACACACACACACACACACACACACACACACACACACAGCTCCAACCCGCCCTGAGAGACGGAGACAGACCCTGCTGCCTGACACAAAAGCTATTGATTTTACTATCTGCTGCAATGAATGATCTTCCTCAGCCAATTTCTGAATTTAGAAATGAGTTCAATACTAATAATGATAGTGGAAGGATTCTTTAAACTGTTGGAGTTGAGAAGGGGGAAAAAGGAGAGGAGGAAAAAGAAGAAAATTGAAAGCGGGAGAAGAAGAGGAAGCAAGTGAAGATTTGTGTGTGTTTGGCTTTGGAAAAAGAGCGGATATGATTTCTCGCCATGGGTGAGATTAAATAAAGATGACACCAATGGTTTTAAGAGTCTAAATTACTACATTCTACGCTCAAATACAATTACTCTTATTTGGCTTTCCTCAATGGGTTGATAATGGAATAAGTGAGTGCTGGGATTTCTCCTTTTTTATATACTTTTAACAACTTCCAACTTTTATACGAACAGTTTTCATCCACCTATTTTCACGCACCGCTCTTCTGCTTTTTACGATGCAATTTTCAATATACAGCATTCTTGCGAGCTTGCTCCTAAATCCATTCATGTATTTCATGCGCCATAAAGACGCAACTAGTTCAGTTTCTATTTTGCATCACACAAATCTTCCATAAAATAAAAAAAAGAAACAGGCACATAAATATTTAACATGGCCACTGTTTAGATGGGGAAAACTATTTATGTGAAATTACACAACAGACATGTTGAGGTGCTCAACGGCAGAACTCAGCAGACTGGAACATTTCTTTCTAATATTTCATTTCTGGGTGCACATTATTCTCCTGATTATTCAGAAAACTGCCGTAAAAACATGTGAAACGGCCATGTTAAACCTTGCATGTGGTGATCATGCTGTAAAAAGTGTGTGTGTGCTACTGAAATACAGACAAAGTTGTGTGTACATACGTGCAAAAAATGACAGTTTATAAATGTGACCTTAAATGCGTTTGTGTGTATGAATGTTTGCATATTAGAGCATCAGATTTTCACAAGTCTCCTCTCTCTCCTGGTCTTTTATTTGGGCAGGCAGGCAGCGGCTTGGTGGGGCAATGTGTGTTAATCAGAAGCCCCGTGCCCCGTTGTGGTGTTAATTCAACCCCCCTGTTACAGAGAGGTGTAGATTAATAGATAAGGGAGGTCTACGCAAGGGTCAGCGCGATATGGCCCTGACCGTGTTCGCCCGCTTGTCAGACACCTGCCTGGATTAAGCCGCTGGCTTCTCTCGCCGTTGTGCGCAGGTGAGAGGTCAACCATTTACCCAGTTCATTGGTCTCTCATTCGGTTTTCAAGGTGGGGTGGATCTGCATAAAGGCTCTGGCATCTGTATGCTTCGCAGGGTTTGTCTGCATGGGGGGTCTTACACCATGAGGTGGAGGAGCAGACAGGCGACGCAGGATCTGCCGCAGAGGATTACTGTAAATATACTTTGAGACTCGGGGAAGAGATGAAGAGCGACTACAATACTGGAAACGCCGTTGAATTTTTTTTTTTTCTTCATTTAATTTATTTCTTGTTTAAATCTCATTTCAGCTGTACGGCAGCATAAATGTTAATACGGGGGAGTGTTTTCTTCTTTTCAGGAATTTTCTTGGAGTAAGGACAAGGAGATCCTCAGCAAACAGGAAAAAAATAGGAAAGGGTGGGAAAAAGGGATAAAGCGGGTTGGGGGAAGGAGAAAAACGCATGAAACATGAAACTCTGCAAATTTGACTTATAACAAGCAAAATTACACCCTGCTGTCATTTAAATTATGGCTGCCCTCTATAAAGGTGTCTTTTAGGTGCATTAATTGAATTCGGCACTATTTCCCAATAATAATCTGTAAAGTTC
The DNA here is from genome assembly GCF_023349555.1 of Cebidichthys violaceus. Classification (NCBI taxonomy): domain Eukaryota; kingdom Metazoa; phylum Chordata; class Actinopteri; order Perciformes; family Stichaeidae; genus Cebidichthys; species Cebidichthys violaceus. The sequence continues at coordinate 544,506 of NW_027176384.1, forward strand.
AGCCGTCCATCCTTCATGAGATCCCTGCCGCGTACCAGAGGAGTATCTATTTCAGTGGCTTAATTTATTTTCATGATTCGCCGATAATGACGGCCATGCAGGCTGTACATCAGAATTAACCTTCATTTCACTGAGGTATATTACGATGACAGTCCCCGACGCATTTCACCTACACAAAGGGCATTCTCTCCCCCTCTCTCTCTCTCACTTTCTCCCCCCTGCCTCCTCTGTCGCTGCCCCTGCTGTATAATCATCCTCGGCAGACCACGATTGTTTGATAGCCGATTAATTTTCATAGGAAATCAAGTGGCCAGCTCTTTCTCTCTATTGCTCTTTCTTTATTTCTCCCTCTTACAGCCTCCCCCACTCCAAACACATACACGCTTCTCTCCAACAATGGTGAACTGTGACTTTTTCTGTCAATTAGGTGTTTTATTTAATCTCATCTAACTTTTTTCTCTAATAAATCGCACCCCCCCCGCTTCTGATATCTCTAGCATGGTTAATTTATTTTGGACGATGCCGATGTAACAAAAGTCCTGCAAATTAATCAGGGGACATCAAGCGAAAGAGGGTCCTTCGCTCGCTCTCGGTCTCTAATTTCTATGCAAACCATTAAGTGTCAGATATAGATTCCACCATTTGCTATGGTCTCAGTCAAAAGATTTCATTAGGGACCTGACGTCACATTTTGAAGGCAGCGCCAGATCATTTCTGTCCTATTTTCTCCCTCATGAGCTCTTTGTTCTTCGCCCCTCTGTAGGATCCTGCCACTAAAAAGGCCCCTATGCAAATTACAATAATAGATTTTGCTAAGCACCACCGCAACAGCATGATAGCCTATTTAGAGAGAAACCAAAGAAACATTCAATTTGTGGCATTAACCACGGCACATGCAAAGGTTGCCAAAAAAGTGATTAAGAAATTACAGAATTGGTTCTCTCTGCTTGAAGTTCTCTTTCTCCTTTTTCTTTTTTCTCCCTCTCTCATTGACATGACATCTGTAATGAGGAGGGCTGGTAATTAGAATATTCTGGAGAGGTGAACCCTGCTGGAGCTGGCAGCCGGAAGACTGATCTCTCTCTCCCTCTGTCTTTTCTCTATTATTTCTTTCCTCTGTTATAAGGACCTGGACGCAGAACAGACAGAAAAACAGCTGTCTGATGACCATGACTCTCTACGGATGTCTCTCACTCTTCTTTGTGTGCGTGTGTGTGTGTGTGTGTGTGTGTGTGTGTGTGTGTGTGTGTGTGTGTGTGTGTGTGTGTCTCGCACAGACGAGCCCCTCTGCCAGCAAATAAATATAATCAATCTCCCATTTACATACAAATAGGCTTCTCCCCTTCATCCTAATAATCTGCCCAGCATCCTCGGAGAGGGAAAATAATATTCACTCCACATGGCAATTTCGTATTTATCATTAGATGGCTTTATTGATTGTTTTTTCTTTTTTTCTCTAGGATAAAATTTTTTCCACTTCATTTTATTAGAGGATATTGAAGGCATGTAGGGCTGACATGGCACATACGCTTCATTATTTCCTGCCCAGGGATGATTATGGTTATTGACACTGTCACGTCTTCCCCCAACGTCATCAGTTATCAGTGCTTACCGCACCGAGATCCAGGAAGCCGCGATACGGGGGGTGTGGGGCCACAGGCGTTCAGAACATTATCATGGACGTTTAATGGGTGTAAACTGCGGGGGCGCTGCACGTGTGCGGCTGCGTGTCGCTAATGTGGCTCATTCCACTTTGTGTCATGTCAATGATAGGGGGTGACCGGCGGGGCCTTGACTGAGTGTCAATCCCACTTTGGACAAACAGCCCTTCTGTCAGTGCGATCACTGGCGCCAGGGGCATCCCACATATCCATCATACATACAGAGAGAGGGGAAGGAAAGGAGAAAAAATGGGCGACATGAGAAACTTATTCAATACAAATAACTTCTTGCTAAGTAATTAAAACGAATCCAAGTGGAGATCAAGATAAAAATAGACATGATTATGATCTTATAGGTCTCTCTCTCTTTTTTGAAAGATACTTTGATTCACAGTCTGTTTTCCTTTTTTTTCCTGTTGGGGAAAATGTCTTCACGTTTGTCTTTCCGTGATTGACAACCAATCAAATATTTGTTAAAGTAAGATGAGAAATGGTAACGAAGAATCCTCTAGGCATTTACATGCAAATGAGGGGCAGGATCTCACTCTCCTTGCAATCAATAATAAATTGTTGCCATCTGTGGTATAGTGACAACTGCATCATATACTGTATAATAAAACAACTGCTGTTAACATGCTGTGTAATGAGCAAATTAGCTGCCACGGCTATTCTTGGGGACTGATATCAATAACAACATCTGTTAGCCAAGTTGATCCTGCGAACACAACTTGTCACATAATTAACTTGTCTCTCGTTAGCATGATTACTTTGCCAAATAGGCCTCTTACACTTGGCTGGATAGTGTAATCTCTTATTTTTCCCAAGCATTAGAAGAAACAGTGGCAGTATTGCTCCAGTTACAGTTTGCCCCCCCAATCTCCACTCGGCCATGTTAATTAGGTCTTAATGACCATTATTGACTCATTAACAGACATTTGGGCATCGTTTGGAGCCGCACTGACCTCAAACAACTCAAATGCCATTCTATCAATGGTGACTGTAACCTATTCAAATTAGCTTCCCCCAGGTTCAGAAATCTTTCTGAATAATTACCCAGCATGCCTTTAAATTAAAACCACTCACTCAGCACAGTGTTTCTTCCACATATCGTTAAGTTGAGGTTTTGTTTTTACCTCAGAGGGCTTGGCTGAACAAAGATCCTGCCTTTTGCATCAGAGCACTCGCACAAGGAAGTCTGTTCAGGTCTGAAAGCATGAGTAGATAAACAATTAAAACATTTTTGGGATATGCAAAATGACCCTTTAAGTCCTTTGCGCCGCTCTAAGAACTGGCTCTGCATCAAAACTGATGTAATCATGGAGATGAAAAGCGGTTTGATCAGTATCTAAGTCGCTGCAGCGTGCGGGCCGTCTAAAACAAAGAGTCAGTGGTGAAATGCTGAGTGAAGGTAAAGTAAAAGATCATCAACGGGCGCTGACAAAGTGCTGCAATTAAGATGAATCGGGATCTGACAAAATGTTTGTCTGAGGTGTAAACACACAAGTCAACAGTACTGAAGGTGCAGTGGGGGAAGCGACGGAAACGGATCACAGCATTTAACAGCTTGTCACAATCAAACAAGATCATTAAAAATGTAGAAATTACATGAGAGATTAGACTCTGAGGGAAATTGGACTTTTGTGTTGATGAAGGGAAAAAAACAGGCCGTTTCTTTGCAGTGTGAGATGATACAAAGCCCAAAAAATGTTGCATACTTCACACTGGAGGCCACTTCTAGATAGTGAAAAAAAATAGCGTACGACTGATAAAACACTTTAAAACAACAAGAACATACAATGAAGCCAAAAAAGGGTCTTCATGTGTGTGTGTGTGTGTGTGTGTGTGTGTGTGTGTGTGTGTGTGTGTGTGTGTGTGTGTGATCTGCCTGGGAGCATGTGAAAATATAGGTGCTGCGAGATGATTTACCTGCGCATCACGAGTGACGAGCACCTCCTGCGATACCCCCACCTGGCAGACATTTAGGAATTATGATGGGACAGCACGCTGCAAAATACGTATGTTCTTTGAAGTCCTTATTTCAGCAAAATTATATATACACACTAAATGTATTAAAAAAAAACTTTATATCTAATTAAAATGATAACTGCATTCTCATTTTTCAAACTCTCATATCCTGAGGGCCAATTGGGATGAGTGCTTTTTTTCCTCCCATAGAGCTTCCCTCTCTCTCTCTCTCTCTCTCTCTCTCTCTCTCTCTCTCTCTCTCTCTCTCTCTCTCTCTCTCAGTCTGTCTCTCTCTCCATCTCTCTGTCTTTCCCTCACTCCACTGTGGCTCAGTGAACTGCTCCTACAGCAATATCCCATCATTACCATCTCCCCAGCTGAGCTTCAGCCAGCCATTATCATGCAGCATTATTAATCTTCTTGTCTTATCAACTTGCAAATCACAAACCATTGAGCCTTATGGCGCGGTTTGGGGTGCGCCGTTATTCATTTTGTAGGTCTACCTAGCCTCCAAGTCTTTCTAATCACCTGACGATTGTCACTCTCTCACTGTTGCCCTGCCCTTCCCCTGGCCTCAGTGTTCTGAAGCACTAGAGAGGATCCAAGTTTCACACCGTGGTCTTACTCACACTCTCTCTCACCTACTACGTCTCTTCTTTCTTCCATTCACCCAGACAGACGCCGTCTCTTGCACATACCGTCTCTTTCTGCCTTGGATGTACGTCCACACACACTGACCGATATGTATCAAAAACTACAAACAATTACCATAAGTTACAATTTTTTTTTTTTACACTCTTCTTTGCCTATTCTTCCGATCAAAATTATTATTTTGACGTTTTTGGGCTGTATTTTACGCTACTTTAGTTCAGACAGATTGAAAAATACGTTTGTTCGGAATGAAAAATCTAACACGGCCAGAACTGACCCTCCGGTATTGTATCAATATTAGTATTGGACAAATTCAAGTGCAATTCTTACATATTGTATTTTTCACTTTTACATTACATTTTTCTGTAGTTACTATCAAAATGAACAATTTACATAAAAACATTCAGTTTCTACAAGAATTCTATAGTGAAAATGTGCTTCACCTCCACCAGGTGCAATCCAATTTCCATGTATCCATTATTATAATGTGTAATAGCACTGACTTGTGCCATTCTGCATAATTATGAATACTTTTTACTGATAACACTTTTACATTTTTCTTAACATTTTAGTAAATACTTTTGGTATTGCTGCTTGATCTGAATACTTCCTATACCACAGACGATACCTATCAACCCTCTTCTGTTTCAATCGCTAACTTTATTTCAATTTGTATCCAATTAATGTTCTTCTTTGTCTGTATTCTACCTGTGTCTTCTTACAGCATTCTCAAAAACAAAAACTAAATAAATACAATAAAATATAAACATTTGCATTCAATACACTTTGGGTGCTGCTGCTGAAAGGAGACGAGAGTTAGTAGGATAAATTGTATTAATGGGTAAGCATTAACATGCGTCTGCCCAGAGCTGACCTCTCTCCCTGACACATTCGTCCACAATGTTTCTGTCATCTCTCCCTCACTCGCTCTCCCTGCTGATATTAGTATTCGAGGGAGGAACAGAGCTGAGTAGGGAGGCGAAGAGAGGGAAAGTTTCTTTAAAGACATATCATTGACCCCTGATTCTTGCTCTCACTTGAGTTTGCTTTTCTTCAGGGCTAAAATATTCACCCTGGAAAATATGCCATGGCTATGGCTATGCTACTTGAAAAATGTGCATAAGAACATTGCAAAGAATGTGTGTTCCTGTGAGTGTGTGTATCTGGATTTGCATTTCCTTTGAAAACTTTGCATGATAAATCACCTTTTTTACCCCCATAGCTCATTAAGCAGCATACAACAGGTACTGAGCATGAAATATTTAGCAGAAGACAAAGTGTTTCATGTGCTCCTATGGACCCAGCTATTACCCAGGCCTTTCGCATAACATCCGCTAAAAACAGCCCACCCTTTGATCTTCATTAATATCGTTTGGTTAAATATTTCAAACATGCTTTCGCATGTTTGATTAACATCTTTCAGAATTATTCAGTAAAACAGAGTTTAACTATGAACGTTCAACTGCTAATGATGAAATTGCGATTACCCCCCCGTCACTATCAATCCAATGCCATTCAGCGAGGAGGGGTAATATTTCATTTGATCAGTAATATATGGCAATGCATACTGGACAGTTCATGAAACTTCATGGATCAACTTCCCCGCTGCATTCAAATATGTGCTTATAAGCCCTGGGTATTAATATTCGTGTTGGGTGTATTTTAGAGCACATTTCAGAGCACTGCGTGCTCGACATTGTAATTTCCAAGCTTATCTAATCAATTCTGCAAGCTCCATCGGCCTCATATCAGGCCTCGTGAAAGAAATCAGCTCAGTAGCACCTTCAGAACACTTATAAATAATGAAAAACAGCTTTTAAAAAGAAAGAAGCGCTTAAGGAAAAAAAAAGTGTTGATTAGAAAAGTGCCTTTTATCCGTGCCTTCAAATCTTTCACATTCTGAAGATGCGGAGGACTCCGGGCAAACCGCGACGAATAAAGTACCCCTATCTGACCAGAAAAAAAAAAGAAAGTATTAATTTTTTAGATAAAAAGTGCTGACAGCACAAAATGAGCCAGGTGGTATTTGGATACGAGCGGTGAAGATGAGATGAGAGCCCAGAAGATCACTTTCATCTTGTGTATGGAGTTGTCCTTGAAAACTTCTCTGAACTCTGTGCTGTCTGGAGAGCACCGTGTTGCTTGTCTTGGCATTTCAGTCATTTATCTTTCTCTGTGTGCCGATTTCGTCAGTGAAACTCTGACATGTCAAAACCAGAGGGTCAGTCGATTCGCCAGATGAGTACCTAGTCATCATTTACAAGCAGAGGATGTCTGTGTACCGCTATTGTCTGAGTGTGTGTGTGTGTGTGTGTGTGTGTGTGTGTGTGTGTGTGTGTGTGTGTGTGTGGGGGGGGGGGAGAAAGTTGGAACATGGGAGCCAGGTGAAATGGAAAGCAAATGGATAAAAAAAGAAAACTTTAACATGGTTAACAGCATGTGTCCTATTTTGTCATGCTGGTGCTATGCTGCAGGGGTAGGCGGAAGATGGGCAGGGTGAGCGAAAATACTGAGATTTTATGCCCGTCTATAAATTAGGAGCTGTGGGTTGATGAGCAGTGAAGGAGAGTCGTGTCTGAGCTCAGAAACAGAGAGAGAGAGAGAGAGAGAGAGAGAGAGAGAGAGAGAGAGAGAGGGGGGGAAGCTCTATGGGAGGAAAAAAGAGACTGTGCTACTATAGCAGCCAGATGATACATTACACACACACACCCAATGATACACTGAGGTCTTGATGACAGTTATCCTTTTAGGCTGTTATAGAAAAGACTGCTGGGCAACACACACACACACACACACACATGCGCACACACACCGCTGGCAGGCACTGAGGCCCTTGTGCATCTCCTCCGGTGAGGATTTGCATTCTGCTCCTGGCAGGTCGACCGACAAATTGCCCAGGCAGCCGCGGGAGACGGAGGCTCTGGCTGAGGGGAGGGATGCTGCTCAGAAAGCGCCTCATCCGTCTGATGCTCTCGGTGGAACCGCTCCTGCATCACACCTCACGTCCACAGGCAGGACTGATAGGGGCGGACAGGCAAGGACTGTCTTTTGGAGACCGGAAGGCCTGCTGGCCATGGCCGGACCTTCCCTCCCTGAGGCCAGGAGGGGCTCGGAGGCCAGTGTCCCCCCCCGAGCTCGCCTTAGGCCAGCAGCCCTGGGGCTATCGTTCACAAATCAGCCCCCGTTTTCCCAATCAAAGATGCCGACTGGGGGAAACTGGCCCAAAGTGCTGCTTAGCGCTTTGAATAATTCACCACCAGAAATGTAGTCACACAAACGGACCATCCACAGAAATTAGAGGAAAAAAAAGATGCCAGGAGACCACCGCAACCGCTGTCCTGACCACACTCATTTCAGAAACACTTATTTAAAAGTAAATTTAATCTTTAATCAAGTGATAAAATGAACGGCAATGAAACGGGTTGGGAGATGAGCAAATAGGAAGAATTGCCAGCACTCTGTAACGCATCAGGATCAAAGTGATTTTTTTTCTTTCCGATCCCTATATTTTTACATGATTAATGATTGAGGGCAGTTCTGCAGCCCTATTAACAAGCTCAAGTTAAATAAGGCTGATGTAAAAGGACTAATGTTGAAACTGCTAGTAATAGACTAAACTCTGTTCTAAGATTCTTGCAGAACTGCATTTAGCAGCTACTTTCCATCAAAGGGTGAACTTGAGAAAAGACGTGCGCTGCTCACAAAACAGGGCTTGGACCAAAATTAGGATTCAAAAATGATTAAAAACTTCATAGTCAGCATTTAGACAAACTCAATGCAGTTCACCTTTGGTGGATGTGCACAAAAATGTACAGTCAGAAACACACAGTCATACACAAATACATCGACACACAGTCACAGGTGTTTCGGCTGATTGGGTCGTCTAATTGTTGCCTATTCATCCCGGTCCGAGTACTGTGCTCCCGGTGTTACGGGCCAAATTACCATTTGATGTCTTTTCCCTGTATGCCCAGAACACCAAGTGTCAACAATTATCACGCTCAGGCGCCCATGGCCTAACATGCCTGCCTGCCAGACCGAGCCAACCCCAGCTATACGGGCCCAGTCAGGGAGAAAGGAGAGCCGAGGAGAGTCGGAGCCACGGGGGTGAGGACGAAATGCAATAGATCCTGAAGAGTACAGGTAGCTGGGAAATATGGAGAGGGGAATATGAGAGCAGGAAGGGTAGATGGGGGCAAGATAGAAGGGGACAAAAGAAAGGGGAAGAGAAAAAAAATCGACAGACACCCTCCAAAGTGTCAATGTTACCTACATAAGTGCCAGTCTCTGAGGCATGGCACAGTGGTTTAATAGGTGTGTGTGTGTGTGTGTGTTTGTGTTCATCAGGTACAGTATGTACATTCCCGGCATCCCCCTTGTGTTTGTTGCCACGCTGCCCTCTCTCCCTTTCCTTAATGAGGCTGGACGCGTGGCTGCCTCAGCACCTGCCGTGGGTGGCCACAGGGTTAATCCCGCCTGGCTTCCTCTCTCACTTCGTCTTCCGTCTCTCTCTCTCTGCTATGCCTCTGGGCTGCTGACGGCAGCAGGCACTGTACGAGAGGGCGACGAGGAGGGAGGGGAGGTGACAGGAGGCGCAGATACCCCGGGGTTCCCCCCTCCAGCACAGCAGAATGAGTTGTACCAGACGCCGCTGGATACCTGACAAGCGGACGCCTTCATAAATTACCAAATGAAGATTGATCGTGCGAACCCCTCACCTCTTTTTGTGTCGCCGTACAGGCAGACGTACGCAATCGGCAGGGAGATGCGCATGCACACCTATGCATGCAGCCAAACAGACAGGATGGTGACACATGAAGATACACAAGAAAAAAGAATAAAAACACTGTACACAACCACGGAGTCATCTGCAGCTGTTGTCAGGCTCCAGGTGAAAGTGATGTGGCTGCTTCATGCTCTACCTGCAAGGTAAAATAAGTCAGTCAAGTGGGCAGTCAGTTGGTCAGTCAGACTGGTGATGCAGACTCCATTACAGGTCCTGTCAGCAAGACCAAAAGGAGGCTGTTTTATTTATGGAGGGACAAAACATCTGAAGAAACTGAAAGGGTGGTGTGAGTGTGTGCACTCAAATCAAGAAAAGATGTGAGGAAAAACGCACACATGGACACGCACACATGCACAAACACACCGTGGCAAATGTTAAAATGTATAGTCTCTGCACGACTAACCCTAACATCAGTGTATGCTGTGCTGAATGTACATCGCTTTTTACCCCGGGTGGATAAAAGGGTGGATTTCAGTGGAAGGACCGGGGCCATTCGCTGGAGATTGATGCCTCTCCATCTGATGCGTAAAGATCATCTGCATCAACCCCGCCCCGCCCGCCGGTGTCCCGCACGCCGTTAAAACCATCCGCATCAGCAGAACGTCCGCAACACACACACACACACACACGGCACTCACAGCCGTTAATCGACTTGTGAAATCACAATCAGAACATTGTCTCTCACACGCACACTCCTTCTTTCTCTCATACATTTTTTCCCGGGACAGTAACCTTGTCTTGCAAGTTGCTTACTCAACAGACCTTGTTACGGAGTGGGCGCTTTACCACTCCTGCTTCCGCCGAAAGGTCAGCGCTGTCGCAGCCGATCTCAATTCAATGGGAGCCTGCTCCGTTATGATCGGGCCATTATCATAAGCTGATTCACAAATTGGCGCGGTAAGGGATGATGGGATGAGGGCCGTGGGGTGCTTGGTGGGTGAATGCTAAGATAGAGGGCCAGCGAGGAGAAATGTGAAAATGGTTATGCAGCGTGTACAGACAACAAACTAGCCGTGGTCAGAGGGGTGTGGGCGTCCGTCTCTGACACTGCCTGTCTCCTGTCTGCTAGCTGCACTCCTTGTGATGAACTGTGCCGGTAAATTGGCAGCGCTCCAATGAGAGACAGAAAGAATGAGAGATGGTGGAAAAAAGGAGAGTGTACCCTCCTAACTCCCTCCTTAAAGGAGCCTTTTACATGTGTAGACACACTAGAATGACTTGAGGGCCTGTCAGCACGCTGGAAAACGGAGCTGAGGAGTGGAGGAAGAGAGGAAAGAAAAGTCAAATAAATCTGACTGATACTCTCCTCCGTCGGTTGGCCAAAATGCCAGATGCAATGTAAATCATGATGCGCTGACTGTCCGTCCCGGCCGAGCTGACATTACCCCACCAGCTGTCTCCGCTTTACGATTTGGCCAATCATCTCATCAAG